>NW_027615129.1:0-82695 GCF_965212315.1 Lampetra planeri | reverse complement strand
TAACGAGCACATCACCTGGGGACAGTGAGATGTATTTAATTGACAATACCAGGTGAGCTTAGTTAAGTACAGATGAGGTGGTCTTACCAGTGAATGGTTTCAAGGTCTCAGACAGAAACCGGGCCAGTTTTTAGGTGGGTGAGCCAATGGTGGAGACGATGGGACGAAGGGGTGTACCTTCTTTATGGATTTTTGGTAAGCCATATAGTCTGGGTGGTCTAGCAGCAGAGGGTTTTAAGGAAAACCGTTTGGTCTGTTCAATTAATGAAGCTGAATCAGTGATGATACATGATACTGTTCGTTTTTGTAACGAGGCAGTTGGTGGGATCTCTGTTAATTGTTGTGTAGCTATTGTACACGTTCTTGTCAACAACATCTCGTCCTGATGCTACCACTTGAATTCAACACCATTATTAAACGCAGACCCAGAACTCCAAGAAACAGCAACAAAAAGTATTATAAACGTTGGAAGAGATCATAAGATTGTAACGCGTTTGCGGAATTGAGCGAAGCTATTGATTGAGCGAGGTTACTGATTGAGCGAGGTTATTGTTGTAAGAGGTTTGGGGATAAAAGAGAAGAGACGATGGGAGGAGGGAATTCCAGTGCGAGGGAAGAAGCAGAGAGAGAAGTGACCGGCAGTGGGGTGAGTGGGTGGGTGAGTGGGTGGGTGAGTGGGTGAGTGGGTGGGTGGGTGAGTGGGTGGGCCAGTATGAGAGTGGGTGACAGCGTGAGCGAGTGAATGTGTGTGAGTCGGTGAGCGCAGGAGTGGTTCAATGGGTGAGTGAGTGAATGAGCGAGTCAGTATGGGAGTGGGTGACTGGGTGAGTGAGTAAATGCGTGTGAGTGAGTGAGTCGGGAGCGGAAGTGTAGCGGTTAGCGCTGCGCTGCGCTACGAACGCGGCGACCCGAGTTCGAATCCCACTCACGGCCAAAACCAGTGACGATTATTTGAACCGGTTCTAGGCCTCCCCTAGGTCAACTCAGCCTCAAATGAGTACCTGGTGCGGTGTGTAAATATCGCCACTGAGGAGACAAAGGCGGCCGGGCGTGGTGCAGGCCACCCACCCCCTCGTGTGCTGTGCCGGCCTTCATAAGTGCTCACTAACAAGACTTGCCCCAGCAGCCTGTTAAGGCAGTACGGGGGGGGGGGGGGAGGGGGGGTCTCTGTCTTTGAGTACATGCGTGAATAGGTGATTGAGTGGATGAGGGGTGTGTTGTTGTGACCTGCAGTGTTGGTGGTGGAGGTGGTTGAACACAGTGTGGATGAGATGGCACAGCGACTGGTTGACCGAGTCCTCGACTTGGGAGGAGGAATCACCGAGGGAAGTTGACGGGAACAGCGACCACGGTAGCAGTGACACAAGAGTGATAGGTAGGTGACTGACCGCCGGTGGGCGAGCGAGCCGAGTGAGTCAATGAGTGCGGTGATCATCGATCTCCCTGCCTGCTGTTTCACGCTGAACTCAGTTGGCTGCAGCAGTAAGGTAGGAGCTGGGCACTCCACCCCAGATGCAGCTGGAGCTGGAGTCCAACTTGGGCCCACTTTGTGCTGCGTGCAGCAGCTGCAGCATTGTTTAGCGTTAAAGGCGGCTTTGGCAGAGCAAACAAATCCGGGCGTCTTCTACGATGCCTCCGTAGCCACGACCACATCTTGAAACTGTCCAGGTCGTCCAGCTGCGCGTCCACTTCTAATGTCGATCCTAACGCCACGCTCCCCCGCCGGGAACCTCCGTTCATCCAGCCGGCAGGCAGCTCCTCGCGCCTCGCGCCGCTCTTCCCTCGCCAAACCCTGGCCCCCAATCTCTTCTCAGCAGCTGCCGTCTGCTGTCAAGAGGTCTCCCCCGTGTGCGTGCACCGCGTGACCCGTGCGATTTCCACGACCACCGTTGCTGCTGTTGCTGTACTGGCGTGCCCCCCCCCCCCCCCCCCGACGCCTTCAAACTAAACCAGAACTATTACATCTGACACCGTGGCGTCGATGCGCGGGGGCCCCCAAAAACGTGGGGCCCAGGGTGGTCGCTCCGACTCGCCGTACCGTAGGGACGGCTCTGTGTCCCCGTATTCGTTCGCTCAAAATGGTCTGATGGATGCTCCTCGCTGTGTTAGATACGGGGCACCTGCGGCGCTGGTTCAGCCTGACTGATAAGACACTGGACGAGTGCTCTTTTCTCCTTGTTTACCGAGGGACGCCTCACCGAGCCTCAAGACTCTGCCAGGTTTTCTCAGGAGGGCAGGCAGGGTGGGGGGGGGGAGGTGATTGCTGCTATATGTGTGATTGCAATTAAGTCATAATTGCGGGGCAATTTTTCTAGATATGGCAAATGTCTGTGACCCCGGCATGCAGTGGCCGACTGTTGCCAATGACGTCCACTGTGAGGCGGACGGCGCGGAGGAGTAATTACAGCTAATACAACCACAGCAGCACTTCTGCCTTGTTGCCCACTTCAGCAATTGTTTCTTGCTGTGGTTGTCCCACCTGATGACGGATGCTTGTGTTGCGCCCGAAACGTCGTGGTTTAATTTATTTTATTTTCTACCTACGTGACTTTACCGAAAGAACCAAAGAGTATGGATCCCTGCAGTCACGAAAACTTCAAATCTAGATTACAACCGCAGTGTTTACCAGGGCGGCCGCTGGATTTGAAGCGTGAACGTCTGCAACGAGTGGCGCGCGCCCTGCCAACGGAGCCGTTGTCACCCTCGTCGCCGCCACCGCCGCCACCGAGAGCGGTCGAGGGCGCGGTGCTCACGTTGCAGTCAGCGCTGTTGGGATTACGCTCGCCCAGGAGGAGGAAGGCCGTGTGGCTGACGGGGGTGTCAGAAAGGCTCGAATCGTTCACGTGGAGGGACGGGTCAGGGGAAGGAGGCGAATTGTCTGCCGAGATATGTTGTGCTCATGACGCAGCCTGGCTTGGGCTCGGTGTGAGATGGGCTTAGGGGTTAGGGTCCGAGGTGTGCTCAGGGTCAAGGGGTAGGGGTCGCGGTGTGCTCAGGGTCAAGGGGTAGGAGTCGCGGTGAGGCTCAGGGAGCTGTCTGCAGTGGCCGCTCCCCTTCCGCGGCCTCGACCGCGACCCCGCGTTCACTCCGTGTGCCCCCCCTCCCGCCACTCCGACAGCTTCCTGTGTCAATGGGGGGCCGGGGGAGGGGTGGGGACCTGGCGGCACAGTCCCCGTTTGTTCTCCGAGTGAATGAAAGGCGCAGTGTGGGCCCCCGTGGGCCCCCGTGGGCTCCCACTGGGGCCCTGCGGAGCCCTGCAGAGCACTCGCACGGGAGCCCACAGCGAGCGGGGCCCTGGGGCAGCAGTCACGATGGCCTCTAGCATCCCCTATACTCACGGCAACAGTCAGACTGCAACACTCGACACATCACCCTCACCACAACCCGCAGTGCCACTCAGCACCTGCTGCTGCTACCCACCCTCGGCCACCATCCCTCCCTGTTCGCCCCACCCCCCTCCCCCCGCCCCCCCCCCCCAGCTTCTACAAACACGACGGATAAACAAAGAGTGGAGCTGTCGAGGAGAGCGGAGGTTTCGGATGGGAGCGCGGCTGCCGCTGGTTTTAATTTAATCGCTAAAATAAGAATCCCTCGAAAACCCCGCAAGCCGCCGCCACCGCCACCGCCGCCGCCACCACTGCCAAGAGGAGGGGAGGGCGAGGAGGAGGAGGAGGCGAGGAGGAGGAGGAGGCAGGAGGAGGAGGAGGAGGCGAGGGCCGTGCCCCGGGGACACGCGCGCAGGAATTTGGCGAGGAAGTTGCAAAAAAAAAATGGATATAAAAAAATAAACATCACAAATTCCTAACGGCGAATTAAACCTCCCAGCCCCCTTAATGGGCGAGAGCGGAGCCGAGGCATTGAGGCTCGCGGTGAGTCTCCGTCACGGCGAGACTCACCGCGAGTCTCGAGCTGCGATCGGATGACGCGCGAGCTGCTAGGGCCGCTGAGGCCGCCGTCGTTTGAGCGGCGACGCGGCCCGGCGGTAGCGCACTCACCGCTCGTCGCAGAAGTTCCACGGCTCGAATCCCGCGTCCGCCCCTGGTTTATCCTGCGGTTAATCAGCGCAAAACAATACTCTGCGCCCCTCTGCTTCACTCACAGTGGGGGTTAAAGATCCTGTGACGTCATGGGCAGGAGTAGGCCCTTGCGATAAATTACACCGCTAATCACTCAATTGGAATTTAGGAAGCTATAATCGCCACCCCCTATTGAAACAAACGTGGCAGGACCCTCGTGCAAAACGTCTTGAGGCTCAGGCTTTCCTGGCTCGACAAGCACAACGACAACGAACGGAGAACGACCGAGCGGCGCGATGGCGAACGCGGCGAGGTGCGGTCCGTCCGTCGCACGGCGGCTCACGCCAGCGGACGAATCACGAGGACGCGGCACGCGGCTCCGGCGTCAGGCGCTTGCCAGACGCCGAGCGAAGGAGAGGAAGGATCGGGAGGTGAGGCGAGCGGGCGGTGAAGTTGAACTTCTGATTTTATTGCTGTCGGTGGTGGCTCAAGCTCCTTGGCTGCGCCAAAATCCTGCCCTGTCAAAGGCGGGGAACCCCCCCCCCATGAGCCACGGCCCCGCAGATATCGCCAACGACATCGGCGTCATCGAAACCTGGCCGCCCACCAACCTCCCGTCCAATGGCACACGTGGGAACAGAGGCGAAGACCCTTTTTTTTTCGTACAATTTTTTTCCGTGCCATCCGATTGGTCGAGTAGTGGAGTGGATATTGGGTCGACGTATCGTTGACTCGAACAATCGGATATCCCGGCTCCGCACGGGAGCCGCCACTGCTGCCGGGCCCGGTGAGTCCCATCACCGCGCGTCACCGCCGCGCAGCGCAATGGGGGCGCCGCGTGGCGGTGGTCATCGTACGGGGAGGAGGGAGGCGACCCGCCCGCGGCTCCCGAATCCCACGGCTCCCACGCTCCTCCGGGGCCTCCCCCGCCGTGGGGCCCGCGACCTTCTGTGGCACCGCTAGGGGGACGCCTCGGTCCTGCCGTGGTCCCCTCCTCGCTCCCCCCTCACTCCCCGCCACCACCGTAGCGCGCCGGCCGTACCGTAGGGTGTGGCGCGCGTGCCGATGCTGGCGTAGGTGGGCGCGCCGGGCGACGGAGCCGACGCCGGGTTGGAGAGGGGGCTGAAGGACGAGGGGCTCGCCGCAAAGCTGTGGCCAAACGGCGGAGACTGAGCCTTGCCGGGCTGCGTGGTGAGGGGCGCGCACACACACAGCGGACACAGACGTACGCGCACACAGACGCACGGGGATGAAGACACTCGCGCACGCAGGGGCGCGGACACACAGACGCGCACGAGGACGCGTGCACAGCGGTAGACAGAGACATGCAGACACGCAGAGGGACACGCACGGCAGCAGTGTTGCTGCCTCGGTGCGCTGGCAGGTGCCGGTGCGGTGACACGCACCGCTCTGCGGCGCAGTGCGGTGCACCGCAGCGGAAGTGGTATGTGATGAGCGCTGTCCTGCAGTGTAGGTGGTGCGGTGGAGGAGGTGCGGTACAGCTGGTGTGATAGACGTTGCCGCACCCAGGTGGTGGTGGCGGATGCCTGGCTAGCCCCGGACGCCGACGTCTGCCGTGACATCTGGGCCAAGATCTGCCCGGCCGATGGCGCCTGCACCAGCGCCAGGCTCGGGCTGCAGCCGCCAGACGATGACGGGTAAGACGGGTTGAGTACGGGGGGGTTGGAGGGATACAGAAAGATGGCAGACGCGAGTTTCTGTTGGACATTGAAGCCCCGCATATGTCAGCAGCAAGGGTGTCTGAACTCTGACCCACCCTGACGTGTGGCCTCAGCATCTGATGATGACCATGGCCACGTGACCCTGATTCTGCAGGGTGACCTTGCCCTCAACAGGTGACCTTGAGCCACACGTGACACAACCCACCTCCCATTGCAATGTACGATTTGGTTGCTTTTGCTCCGATTTCTATTTGCTTTGTCGCTGTGCCTCGTCTTTGCGTTCCTGCTCTCGTGATTCCCGCGCCCCAGGTCTCTCTGGAGAATGCGGCTCTGTGCCGGTTTCTGGAGTTGTCGCCTGATTACACAACATCATCTGAAGCTCCACGATCATCTTGACCTCCAACACGTGACCCCGGACATGTGACCTTGACCCTCAGATGTCCCTGACCCTCATCACACGATCGTGACACCCCCCCCCCAACAAAGCCTTCAGTGGCATCCACCCAGGCACTCACAGCTACCGACACCCCAAACAAAGACAAAGACCCCCCCCCCCCCCCGTGTAGCCTCAAACAGGCTGTTGGGACAAGTGCTGTTAGTGAGCACCTGTGAAGGGCGGCATGCGCAAACTGTATGTACCTACACACCGACCTACCACCCACCGCACCTTCCCCCTCTCCCCCCCCCGCCTCTCTCTGGAGCTCGGTACCTGTACGGCTGCCCTGCACGGGGGAAGCTGGCCGTGCCCCCCTGCTGGAAGATGGTCTGCCCCGCCGCGGCCGACGGCGACACGAGTCCACTCTTGGAGCCGAGCTTCTGGTCTGCGCACACAAACACACAAACACACACACACGCGCACACGCGCACACACACACGCACGCACACGTACACAAACACACACACGCACACACACGCACACACACACACACACAAACAAACACGCACACACACACGCACGCACACACACGCACACACACACACGCACACACACACACACACGCACACACACACAACGCGAAACATCAAGATCCCCCCTGTAGCCTCAACAGACTGCTGGGGCAAGTGCTGTTAGTGAGTAGCACCTAAGAAGGCCGGCACTGTGGCGCACAAGGGGGTAGGTGGCCAGCACTACGCCCGGACGCCTTTGTCTCCCCAGTGCTAAGTTTACACACCGCATCAGGTATACTCGTTTGAGGCCGAGTCGACCTAGGGGAGGCCCAGGACCGGTTCTGATAACCGTCAACGGTGTTGGCCCATGAGCGGCAATCAAATTCGGGTCACTGGGTTCGTAGCGCAGCGCGCTAACCGCTACACCACCACTCCCTCCACACACACACCACACACACAGGGGCAGCACCGCCGTCACCGCTATCACCGTCATCTCTGCCGTCACCGCCAATTTCCAATATCCTCAGGATGGCGGGTGCTGCAACGCCGTGCTGTGCTTGGCAGGGAACCCCGGCTGTCAATGCCATCCCTGCCCGCCCGCCCGCCCGGCCACCCACGGCACGTGGACCACGGGGCCCCGCGTATAGGGCCAGGGGGTGGGGGCTCCCTGTGAAGCACTCTGCCCCCCCGCCCCGCCCCCACCCCATCCACTCGGGAATTCGTTTCTCAATGGATATCATCGCTGGTGGAGCCGGGTCGTGGCTCTTTGCGATGCGAGGTATGCTGGGGTGGAAATATGTTCGGTGTCTCCAAGGCCTGACGGAGCGGTTGTGGGTGTTGTGGCTGAGCGGGCTTGGAAACAGTTTTGGTGACCTCCACGCAGCCTCGTGCACCTCGCTACCCTGACGCTGCCACGGGCTGCCCGTGGCACAGCGACTACGCGGGGAAGGGCTGCGTACGGGGAGCGGTGGCGCAGCGGTGCAGGCCGGCCACTTCCTCGTGTGCCGTGCCGGCCTTCGTGGTTGCTCGCTAACAGCACTTGCCCCCGATATTCTGTTAAAGACTAAAAAGGGGGGTGAGTGTGCGAGCGAGTGAGTATGCGAGCGAGTGAGTGAGTGTGTGGGCGCTCAGGCACACGTGTGTTTGTGTGCGTGTGCACGTGTTGCGTTATCAGCATCGCTGGGGGGGGGCGAGTGGGTTGGGTGTGGTGGGGGGCAGGCAGCCAGGGGAATGGGTGGGGGTTGTGGAGGGGGTGCGGGGCCTGCTGCTAAACGAGCACCAGATGCTCGGCGTGCTCTGAACGCGAATCGTCCGCCGCGTGCTCGCTCGGGCGGCGAATCGTGATACCCAAACGCTGAACAAGTTCAAGCGAGGGGTGGGGGGGGGCTCGGAGTTGAGAGAAGTTTGGGGGGGGGGGGTGCTGCAGTGGAACTTGACCTGTGCCGGGGCGTCGGGCGGGGGAGTGGGGGAAGGGCGCCACCGCCGCGGCCGGGGTCGTGCAAAACGTTCCAGTGAAGGCGCTGATGCGATCCGGAAGGAATTCATCGGTGCTGCTCGCTGATGGGAATTGCCCCAAAAGTCCGCGAAGGCTATACGGGGGGAATCTTTGTTTTGTGCATGCGTGTGCGTGCGTGCGTACATGTATGTGCGTGCGTGCGTATGTGTACTTGCGTCTGCGTGTGTGTGCATGCGTGTGTGTGTTTGTGCATTCGTGTGTGTGTGTGTGCGTGTGTGTGCGTGCGCGTGCATGTGTTGTGCGTGCGCGTGTGTGGGTGATCGTACCGGACGCCAGGCCACTGTACACCTCCGTGAAGTGAGGGTCTCGCTCCGGCCCAAACAGCCCCTCGCTCTTGTCCAGTATCTTGCTGTGCTCAGCCACGCCGCCCGCCACCTGACACGGCCATATCCGGCAAGATGCAGCAACAGCCAGCAAGATACAGCAACAGCCAGCAAGATGCAGCAACAGTCAGCAAGATACAGCAACAGCCAGCAAGATACAGCAACAGCCAGCAAGATACAGCAACAGCCAGCAAGATACAGCAACAGTCAGCAAGATACAGCAACAGCCAGCAAGATACAGCAACAGCCAGCAAGATGCAGCAACAGCCAGCAAGATACAGCAACAGCCAGCAAGATACAGCAACAGCCAGCAAGATACAGCAACAGCCAGCAAGATACAGCAACAGTCAGCAAGATACAGCAACAGCCAGCAAGATACAGCAACAGCCAGCAAGATACAGCAACAGCCAGCAAGATACAGCAACAGCCAGCAAGATACAGCAACAGCCAGCAAGATACAGCAACAGTCAGAAAGATACAGCAACAGTCAGCAAGATACAGCAACAGTCAGCAAGATACAGCAACAGCCAGCAAGATGCAGCAACAGTCAGCAAGATACAGCAACAGTCAGCAAGATACAGCAACAGCCAGCAAGATACAGCAACAGTCAGCAAGATGCAGCAACAGCCAGCAAGATACAGCAACAGTCAGCAAGATACAGCAACAGCCAGCAAGATACAGCAACAGTCAGCAAGATGCAGCAACAGCCAGCAAGATACAGCAACAGTCAGCAAGATGCAGCAACAGCCAGCAAGATGCAGCAACAGTCAGCAAGATACAGCAACAGCCAGCAAGATACAGCAACAGCCAGCAAGATACAGCAACAGCCAGCAAGATACAGCAACAGTCAGCAAGATGCAGCAACAGCCAGCAAGATGCAGCAACAGTCAGCAAGATACAGCAACAGCCAGCAAGATGCAGCAACAGTCAGCAAGATGCAGCAACAGCCAGCAAGATACAGCAACAGTCAGCAAGATACAGCAACAGTCAGCAAGATGCAGCAACAGTCAGCAAGATACAGCAACAGCCAGCAAGATACAGCAACAGTCAGCAAGATGCAGCAACAGTCAGCAAGATACAGCAACAGCCAGCAAGATGCAGCAACAGTCAGCAAGATGCAGCAACAGCCAGCAAGATACAGCAACAGCCAGCAAGATGCAGCAACAGTCAGCAAGATGCAGCAACAGTCAGCAAGATACAGCAACAGCCAGCAAGATACAGCAACAGTCAGCAAGATGCAGCAACAGCCAGCAAGATACAGCAACAGTCAGCAAGATGCAGCAACAGCCAGCAAGATGCAGCAACAGTCAGCAAGATACAGCAACAGCCAGCAAGATGCAGCAACAGCCAGCAAGATGCAGCAACAGCCAGCAAGATGCAGCAACAGTCAGCAAGATACAGCAACAGTCAGCAAGATACAGCAACAGCCAGCAAGATACAGCAACAGTCAGCAAGATGCAGCAACAGTCAGCAAGATACAGCAACAGCCAGCAAGATGCAGCAACAGCCAGCAAGATACAGCAACAGTCAGCAAGATACAGCAACAGCCAGCAAGATACAGCAACAGTCGGCAAAATGCAGCAACAGTCGGCAAAATGCAGCAACAGCCAGCAAGATGCAGCAACAGTCGGCAAAATGCAGCAACAGTCAGCAAGATACAGCAACAGCCAGCAAGATACAGCAACAGTCAGCAAGATGCAGCAACAGCCAGCAAGATACAGCAACAGCCAGCAAGATGCAGCAAGTCAGCAAGATGCAGCAACAGTCAGCATGATGCAGCAACAGTCGGCAAGATACAGCAACAGCCAGCAAGATGCAGCAACAGTCGGCAAGATGCAGCAACAGTCGGCAAGATACAGCAACAGCCAGCAAGATGCAGCAACAGCCAGCAAGATACAGCAACAGTCGGCAAGATGCAGCAACAGCCAGCAAGATGCAGCAACAGTCAGCAAGATGCAGCAACAGTCGGCAAGATGCAGCAACAGCCAGCAAGATACAGCAACAGTCGGCAAGATGCAGCAACAGCCAGCAAGATGCAGCAACAGCCAGCAAGATACAGCAACAGTCGGCAAGATGCAGCAACAGTCAGCAAGATGCAGCAACAGTCGGCAAGATGCAGCAACAGTCGGCAAGATACAGCAACAGTCGGCAAGATGCAGCAACAGTCGGCAAGATACAGCAACAGCCAGCAAGATGCAGCAACAGTCGGCAAGATGCAGCAACAGTCGGCAAGATACAGCAACAGTCGGCAAGATACAGCAACAGTCGGCAAGATACAGCAACAGCCAGCAAGATGCAGCAACAGTCGGCAAGATGCAGCAACAGTCGGCAAGATACAGCAACAGTCGGCAAGATGCAGCAACAGTCGGCAAGATGCAGCAACAGTCGGCAAGATGCAGCAACAGCCAGCAAGATACAGCAACAGTCGGCAAGATGCAGCAACAGTCAGCAATATGCAGCAACAGCCAGCAAGATGCAGCAACAGCCAGCAAGATACAGCAACAGTCGGCAAGATGCAGCAACAGCCAGCAAGATACAGCAACAGTCGGCAAGATGCAGCAACAGTCAGCAATATGCAGCAACAGCCAGCAAGATGCAGCAACAGCCAGCAAGATGCAGCAACAGTCAGCAAGATGCAGCAACAGTCGGCAAGATGCAGCAACAGCCAGCAAGATGCAGCAACAGTCGGCAAGATGCAGCAACAGCCAGCAATATGCAGCAACAGCCAGCAAGATGCAGCAACAGTCAGCAAGATGCAGCAACAGCCAGCAAGATGCAGCAACAGCCAGCAAGATGCAGCAACAGTCAGCAAGATGCAGCAACAGCCAG
Source organism: Lampetra planeri (assembly GCF_965212315.1). Taxonomy (NCBI): domain Eukaryota; kingdom Metazoa; phylum Chordata; class Hyperoartia; order Petromyzontiformes; family Petromyzontidae; genus Lampetra; species Lampetra planeri. Next base: position 71,441 of record NW_027615129.1, on the reverse strand, counting down.
CAAGATGCAGCAACAGCCAGCAAGATACAGCAACAGTCGGCAAGATGCAGCAACAGTCAGCAATATGCAGCAACAGCCAGCAATATGCAGCAACAGCCAGCAAGATGCAGCAACAGTCAGCAAGATGCAGCAACAGCCAGCAAGATGCAGCAACAGTCGGCAAGATGCAGCAACAGCCAGCAAGATGCAGCAACAGTCGGCAAGATGCAGCAACAGCCAGCAATATGCAGCAACAGCCAGCAAGATGCAGCAACAGTCAGCAAGATGCAGCAACAGCCAGCAAGATGCAGCAACAGTCAGCAAGATGCAGCAACAGCCAGCAAGATGCAGCAACAGTCGGCAAGATGCAGCAACAGTCGGCAAGATGCAGCAACAGCCGGCAAGATACAGCAACAGTCGGCAAGATGCAGCAACAGCCAGCAAGATACAGCAACAGCCAGCAAGATGCAGCAACAGTCGGCAAGATGCAGCAACAGTCGGCAAGATGCAGCAACAGTCGGCAAGATGCAGCAACAGTCGGCAAGATACAGCAACAGTCAGCAAGATGCAGCAACAGCCAGCAAGATACAGCAACAGTCAGCAAGATGCAGCAACAGTCAGCAAGATGCAGCAACAGCCAGCAAGATACAGCAACAGCCAGCAAGATGCAGCAACAGTCAGCAAGATGCAGCAACAGCCAGCAAGATACAGCAACAGTCAGCAAGATGCAGCAACAGTCGGCAAGATGCAGCAACAGTCGGCAAGATGCAGCAACAGTCAGCAAGATGCAGCAACAGCCAGCAAGATGCAGCAACAGCCAGCAAGATGCAGCAACAGTCGGCAAGATGCAGCAACAGTCGGCAAGATACAGCAACAGCCAGCAAGATGCAGCAACAGTCAGCAAGATGCAGCAACAGCCAGCAAGATGCAGCAACAGCCAGCAAGATACAGCAACAGTCAGCAAGATGCAGCAACAGTCGGCAAGATACAGCAACAGCCAGCAAGATGCAGCAACAGTCAGCAAGATGCAGCAACAGCCAGCAAGATGCAGCAACAGCCAGCAAGATGCAGCAACAGTCGGCAAGATGCAGCAACAGTCGGCAAGATGCAGCAACAGCCAGCAAGATACAGCAACAGTCGGCAAGATGCAGCAACAGCCAGCAAGATACAGCAACAGCCAGCAAGATGCAGCAACAGTCGGCAAGATGCAGCAACAGTCGGCAAGATGCAGCAACAGCCAGCAAGATACAGCAACAGCCAGCAAGATGCAGCAACAGTCGGCAAGATGCAGCAACAGCCAGCAAGATGCAGCAACAGCCAGCAAGATACAGCAACAGCCAGCAAGATGCAGCAACAGTCAGCAAGATGCAGCAACAGCCAGCAAGATGCAGCAACAGCCAGCAAGATGCAGCAACAGTCGGCAAGATGCAGCAACAGCCAGCAAGATACAGCAACAGTCGGCAAGATGCAGCAACAGCCAGCAAGATACAGCAACAGCCAGCAAGATGCAGCAACAGTCGGCAAGATGCAGCAACAGTCGGCAAGATGCAGCAACAGTCGGCAAGATGCAGCAACAGTCGGCAAGATACAGCAACAGTCAGCAAGATGCAGCAACAGCCAGCAAGATACAGCAACAGTCAGCAAGATGCAGCAACAGTCAGCAAGATGCAGCAACAGCCAGCAAGATACAGCAACAGCCAGCAAGATGCAGCAACAGTCAGCAAGATGCAGCAACAGCCAGCAAGATACAGCAACAGTCAGCAAGATGCAGCAACAGTCGGCAAGATGCAGCAACAGTCAGCAAGATGCAGCAACAGCCAGCAAGATGCAGCAACAGCCAGCAAGATGCAGCAACAGTCGGCAAGATGCAGCAACAGTCGGCAAGATGCAGCAACAGTCGGCAAGATGCAGCAACAGTCGGCAAGATGCAGCAACAGTCGGCAAGATACAGCAACAGTCAGCAAGATGCAGCAACAGCCAGCAAGATACAGCAACAGTCAGCAAGATGCAGCAACAGTCAGCAAGATGCAGCAACAGCCAGCAAGATACAGCAACAGCCAGCAAGATGCAGCAACAGTCAGCAAGATGCAGCAACAGCCAGCAAGATACAGCAACAGTCAGCAAGATGCAGCAACAGTCGGCAAGATGCAGCAACAGTCAGCAAGATGCAGCAACAGCCAGCAAGATGCAGCAACAGCCAGCAAGATGCAGCAACAGTCGGCAAGATGCAGCAACAGTCGGCAAGATACAGCAACAGCCAGCAAGATGCAGCAACAGTCAGCAAGATGCAGCAACAGCCAGCAAGATGCAGCAACAGCCAGCAAGATACAGCAACAGTCAGCAAGATGCAGCAACAGTCGGCAAGATACAGCAACAGCCAGCAAGATGCAGCAACAGTCAGCAAGATGCAGCAACAGCCAGCAAGATGCAGCAACAGCCAGCAAGATGCAGCAACAGTCGGCAAGATGCAGCAACAGTCGGCAAGATGCAGCAACAGCCAGCAAGATACAGCAACAGTCGGCAAGATGCAGCAACAGCCAGCAAGATACAGCAACAGCCAGCAAGATGCAGCAACAGTCGGCAAGATGCAGCAACAGTCGGCAAGATGCAGCAACAGCCAGCAAGATACAGCAACAGCCAGCAAGATGCAGCAACAGTCGGCAAGATGCAGCAACAGCCAGCAAGATGCAGCAACAGCCAGCAAGATACAGCAACAGCCAGCAAGATGCAGCAACAGTCAGCAAGATGCAGCAACAGCCAGCAAGATGCAGCAACAGCCAGCAAGATGCAGCAACAGTCGGCAAGATGCAGCAACAGTCGGCAAGATGCAGCAACAGTCAGCAAGATGCAGCAACAGCCAGCAAGATGCAGCAACAGTCGGCAAGATGCAGCAACAGCCAGCAAGATGCAGCAACAGCCAGCAAGATGCAGCAACAGCCAGCAAGATACAGCAACAGCCAGCAATATGCAGCAACAGTCGGCAAGATGCAGCAACAATCGGCAAGATGCAGCAACAGTCAGCAAGATGCATCAACAGTCAGCAAGATGCAGCAACAGTCGGCAAGATGCAGCAACAGTCAGCAAGATGCAGCAACAGCCAGCAAGATGCAGCAACAGTCAGCAAGATGCAGCAACAGTCAGCAAGATGCAGCAACAGCCAGCAAGATGCAGCAACAGTCGGCAAGATGCAGCAACAGCCAGCAAGATGCAGCAACAGTCGGCAAGATGCAGCAACAGTCGGCAAGATGCAGCAACAGTCGGCAAGATGCAGCAACAGTCGGCAAGATGCAGCAACAATCGGCAAGATGCAGCAACAGCCAGCAAGATGCAGCAACAGTCAGCAAGATGCAGCAACAGCCAGCAAGATGCAGCAACAGTCAGCAAGATGCAGCAACAGTCGGCAAGATGCAGCAACAGTCAGCAAGATGCAGCAACAGCCAGCAAGATGCAGCAACAGTCAGCAAGATGCAGCAACAGTCAGCAAGATGCAGCAACAGCCAGCAAGATGCAGCAACAGTCAGCAAGATGCAGCAACAGTCAGCAAGATGCAGCAACAGCCAGCAAGATGCAGCAACAGTCAGCAAGATGCAGCAACAGTCAGCAAGATGCAGCAACAGTCAGCAAGATGCAGCAACAGTCAGCAAGATGCAGCAACAGTCAGCAAGATGCAGCAACAGCCAGCAAGATGCAGCAACAGTCAGCAAGATGCAGCAACAATCGGCAAGATGCAGCAACAGTCAGCAAGATGCAGCAACAGTCAGCAAGATGCAGCAACAATCGGCAAGATGCAGCAACAGTCAGCAAGATGCAGCAACAGTCAGCAAGATGCAGCAACAGCCAGCAAGATGCAGCAACAGTCAGCAAGATGCAGCAACAGTCAGCAAGATGCAGCAACAGCCAGCAAGATGCAGCAACAGCCAGCAAGATGCAGCAACAGTCAGCAAGATGCAGCAACAGTCAGCAAGATGCAGCAACAGCCAGCAAGATGCAGCAACAGTCAGCAAGATGCAGCAACAGCCAGCAAGATGCAGCAACAGTCAGCAAGATGCAGCAACAGTCAGCAAGATGCAGCAACAGCCAGCAAGATGCAGCAACAATCGGCAAGATGCAGCAACAGTCAGCAAGATGCAGCAACAGCCAGCAAGATGCAGCAACAGCCAGCAAGATGCAGCAACAGCCAGCAAGATACAGCAACAGCCAGCAAGATGCAGCAACAGTCAGCAAGATGCAGCAACAGCCAGCAAGATGCAGCAACAGTCGGCAAGATGCAGCAACAGCCAGCAAGATACAGCAACAGCCAGCAAGATGCAGCAACAATCGGCAAGATGCAGCAACAGCCAGCAAGATGCAGCAACAATCGGCAAGATGCAGCAACAGTCAGCAAGATGCAGCAACAGTCGGCAAGATGCAGCAACAGTCGGCAAGATGCAGCAACAGTCAGCAAGATGCAGCAACAGTCAGCAAGATGCAGCAACAGTCAGCAAGATGCAGCAACAGCCAGCAAGATGCAGCAACAGCCAGCAAGATGCAGCAACAGCCAGCAAGATGCAGCAACAGTCAGCAAGATGCAGCAACAGCCAGCAAGATGCAGCAACAGTCAGCAAGATGCAGCAACAGCCAGCAAGATGCAGCAACAGTCAGCAAGATGCAGCAACAGCCAGCAAGATGCAGCAACAGCCAGCAAGATACAGCAACAGCCAGCAAGATGCAGCAACAGTCAGCAAGATGCAGCAACAGCCAGCAAGATGCAGCAACAGTCGGCAAGATGCAGCAACAATCGGCAAGATGCAGCAACAGTCAGCAAGATGCAGCAACAGCCAGCAAGATGCAGCAACAGTCAGCAAGATGCAGCAACAGTCGGCAAGATGCAGCAACAATCGGCAAGATGCAGCAACAGTCAGCAAGATGCAGCAACAGTCAGCAAGATGCAGCAACAGTCAGCAAGATACAGCAACAGTCGGCAAGATGCAGCAACAGCCAGCAAGATGCAGCAACAATCGGCAAGATGCAGCAACAGCCAGCAAGATGCAGCAACAGTCAGCAAGATGCAGCAACAGTCAGCAAGATGCAGCAACAGTCAGCAAGATGCAGCAACAGCCAGCAAGATGCAGCAACAGCCAGCAAGATGCAGCAACAGTCGGCAAGATGCAGCAACAGTCAGCAAGATGCAGCAACAGTCAGCAAGATGCAGCAACAGTCAGCAAGATGCAGCAACAGCCAGCAAGATACAGCAACAGCCAGCAAGATGCAGCAACAGCCAGCAAGATGCAGCAACAGCCAGCAAGATGCAGCAACAGTCGGCAAGATGCAGCAACAGCCAGCAAGATGCAGCAACAGTCAGCAAGATGCAGCAACAGTCAGCAAGATGCAGCAACAGCCAGCAAGATACAGCAACAGTCAGCAAGATGCAGCAACAGCCAGCAAGATGCAGCAACAGCCAGCAAGATGCAGCAACAGTCAGCAAGATGCAGCAACAGTCAGCAAGATGCAGCAACAGTCAGCAAGATGCAGCAACAGCCAGCAAGATGCAGCAACAGCCAGCAAGATGCAGCAACAGCCAGCAAGATACAGCAATAGTGAGTGAGCTTAAATAGTTACAATCGGTACGCCATCAAACGCTCGTGACAGCTTCATTCGATTGGCTGTGCTGGGTGGTGGAGGGCGCCACGACATTGCGTGGCCACCGAGCCCCGGGGTGAAGGAGAGGACAGTGGCCCATCCGGGCGTTAGCTTTAAGTGTCACCCCCTCGGAGACGCCAACCTCGGAGACGCCAACCCCGCAGACGCAAACCCCGCAGACGCAAACCCCGCAGACGCCAACCCCGCAGACGCAAACCCCGCAGACGCAAACCCCGCAGACGCAAACCCCGCAGACGCAAACCCCGCAGACGCAAACCCCGCAGACGCAAACCCCGCAGACGCCAACCCCGCAGACGCCAACCCCGCAGACGCGAACCCCGCAGACGCCAACCCCGCAGACGCAAACCCCGCAGACGCCAACCCCGCAGACGCCAACCCCGCAGACGCCAACCCCGCAGACGCAAACCCCGCAGACGCCAACCCCGCAGACGCCAACCCCGCAGACGCAAACCCCGCAGACGCCAACCCCGCAGACGCCAACCCCGCAGACGCAAACCCCGCAGACGCAAACCCCGCAGACGCCAACCCCGCAGACGCCAACCCCGCAGACGCCAACCCCGCAGACGCCAACCCCGCAGACGCCAACCCCGCAGACGCAAACCCCGCAGACGCCAACCCCGCAGACGCCAACCCCGCAGACGCAAACCCCGCAGACGCAAACCCCGCAGACGCCAACCCCGCAGACGCCAACCCCGCAGACGCAAACCCCGCAGACGCAAACCCCGCAGACGCAAACCCCGCAGACGCAAACCCCGCAGACGCAAACCCCGCAGACGCAAACCCCGCAGACGCAAACCCCGCAGACGCCAACCCCGCAGACGCCAACCCCGCAGACACAAACCCCGCAGACGCAAAACCCGCAGACGCAAACCCCACAGACGCAAACCCCGCAGACGCAAACCCCGCAGACGCAAACCCCGCAGACGCAAACCCCGCAGACGCAAACCCTGCAGACGCAAACCCCGCAGACGCAAACCCCGCAGACGCCAACCCCGCAGACGCAAACCCCGCAAAGTGGGAGACACAAAGCTGCACCTGCGAGTGCTCGAAGCCCAGGCCGTCGCGCCCCGGCCCCGACTCCAACTCGGCCGTTCCTCCCCCTTGCTGCAGCTGGCGGCTGCCGGGACCGGGCAGAGATGGGGAGAGATCGGGGAGAGACGGGGAGAGATGGGGAGAGACGGGGAGAGACGGGGAGAGATGGGGAGAGATCGGGGAGAGATGGGGAGAGATGGGGAGAGATGGGGGAGATGGGGAGAGATGGGGAGAGATCGGGGAGAGACGGGGAGAGATGGGGAGAGACGGGGAGAGACGGGGAGAGATGGGGAGAGATCGGGGAGAGATGGGGAGAGATGGGGAGAGATGGGGGAGATGGGGAGAGATCGGGGAGAGACGGGGAGAGATGGGGAGAGATGGGGAGAGATGGGGAGAGATCGGGGAGAGATGGGGAGAGATCGGGGAGAGACGGGGAGAGATGGGGAGAGATGGGGAGAGATGGGGAGAGATCGGGGAGAGATGGGGAGAGATGGGGAGAGATGGGGAGAGATGGGGGAGATGGGGAGAGATCGGGGAGAGACGGGGAGAGATGGGGAGAGATGGGGAGAGATCGGGGAGAGATGGGGAGAGATCGGGGAGATGGGGGAGATGGGGAGAGATGGGGAGAGATGGGGGAGATGGGGAGAGATGGGGAGAAACGGGAGAGATGGGGGAGTTGGGGAGAGATGGGGGAGAGATGGGGAGAGATGATGAGAGATGAGGAGATGGGGGAGAGATGGGGAGAGATGGGGAGAGATGGGGGAGATGGGGGAGATGGGGAGAGATGGGGGAGATGGGGAGAGATGGGGAGAGATGGGGGAGATGGGGAGAGATGGGGGAGATGGGGGAGATGGGGAGAAATGGGGAGAGATGGGGGAGATGGGGAGAGATGGGGAGAGACGGGAGAGATGGGGGAGATGGGGAGAGATGGGGAGAGACGGGAGAGATGGGGGAGTTGGGGATAGATGGGGAGAGATGGGAGAGACCGGGCAGAGATGGGGAGAGATGGGGAGAGATCGGGGAGAGATGGGGAGAGATGGGAGAGATTGGGGAGAGATGGTGAGAGACGGGAGAGATGGGGAGAGATAGGGGAGATGGGGAGAGATGGGGAGAGATGGGGGAGATGGGGAGAGATAGGGGAGATGGGGAGAGATGGGGGAGATGGGGATAGATGGGGAGAGATGGGAGAGATGGGGGAGATGGGAGAGAGATGGGGAAGGATGTGAGAGATATGGGGAGACCGCGGGGGGTGGGAGAGACGGGGGATGAACATCTGGACGTACGTGGAAGCTCCAGTCAGTGCAGAATGCAGCTGCCCGCATGAGCGGGCGGGCTAGCCGCATGGCTGCCGGTCCGCTTCCACATCCAATTCAAGGTCGCTGCTCTCCGAACCTACGAAGCGCTGCACGGCCCCCTACCTACCTCCAAAGACGCATCTCCCTCCAGTCCCCAGGCACACTCAGGCACACCCAGGCACACTCAGGCACACCCAGGCACACTCAGGTACACCCAGGCACACTCAGGCACACTCAGGTACACTCAGGCACACTCAGGCACACTCAGGTACACTCAGGTACACTCAGGCACACTCAGGTACACTCAGGTACACCCAGGCACACTCAGGTACACTCAAGCAGCTATGAATGCAGGAACGGCACACGAGGGGGTGGGTGGACAGCACCACGCCCGTCCGCCTTTGTCTCCCAGTGGCGATGATTTTACCGGTTCAGAGCATCGTGCACTGATGCCTACGTTACTTCGGCGACATTGGAACGTGGAATAAATAATGATTGATTGCTATGCACGTGTTAGCACAGGCACACCAACACACACTATACCACTGTGATCCCAGAAGGTAAGCAGAACACTGCTGATGTTAATGTCTCCATGGGAGATTGCCTGGGAAGAAGCAGGTGGCCAGGATACGGCAATGCAGCAATGGATTACTGAATCCACTTGTGTGGATCTCTTGAGCGTTACTCTCGGAGTGTTACCCTCTCTCACACCTCCACTCAGTGCTGGCTCAAGACCCGGCTGTTCAAAAAGGCCTCTCCCTCTCTCTCTGGTTCTCCCTCTGGTTTCTCTCTCTCTCTCTGTGGCCTCTCTCTGCCCGGTTACTCCTCACCGATTCTCTCCCGCCGTGCGGGCACGACGCTCTGAGCTCTCAGCCCCCCCCCCGCACGAGGCCACGTCACTGGGCTGCGGGTTATCTCCGGGGCTTCTCCGCTTCCCTCCCGCGCCCCGGCCTGCCAGGGTCCCTCCCCCCTTGAGAAGCGGTCGTGAAGCAGATGGTGAGTGCCAGATGCTTGTCGTGTAGCTATGATCCTGGCCCATGCATCGATAGTTCAACTTTGATCTGCACTTTTATCGCGGGACTGTTGTGCTGTCTTGGTGTGGTCTGGGACTCTGTTTGTGTTGCTGCCTTGCCCAAGATTGCATTTGGGGTTGAAATATCGGCAGGAATTGATGTGCTTATGCGATGTTTTACTTAAATACTTTCTTGATTTTTATTTAGTGACTTGCTTAGCTTTCTACACTTTGCACTCCGACGGATTGTTTTGCATTGTTTGTTGTGTAACGTCACTGCTCGTCGGATTTCTTCCAGTCGAAATAAAGATTGTGATTCTGGTTCCGTGCGAGCGGGAGAGTGTGCGGGGCTTCGCGACGACTCCGCTGTGCGGAGGCCACGGGGCGGCCTTGACCCCGGGGCCGTGAAGTTCAATTCCCCCCCCACCCCCCCCCCCCGATAAATCTGAGCGTCACAATCGCAGGAAGCGACCGTCCCGGAGTCTCTCGGCGTCCCGGCGGTGCCCCAAGCGTGAAATCGGGCCGCCGTCGTCACGGCAACCGGCCAGCCGTGGCCATGGCCATGGCCACGGCCCGCATCCTCAGCAGCCACCCACGTACGCGGCAGAGCGGTCTGCGTGAGAACGAGGTCGTGGATCCGGAATCCCGCGGATCCCGACTCCGGGTGTTCCAGCGCGCCGCCCCCAGACCACTCAACCACCCCCGATCCACTCCGTGGTCGATCTCAAGTCATACACTCACACCCCTCTGCCTCTCCTCTCTCATCTCACTCTACGCCTCTCCACTCGCGCTCTCCTGCATCTCCCCTTTGATCTCACTCTGCTGCATGTTGTGGTGCAGGCTGCACGTCGTGGTGAGATGGATGTGATGGTGAGAGGGAGCTGAGTGTCGTGGTGAGTGGGAGCTGAGTGTCGTGGTGAGAGGGAGCTGAGTGTGGTGGTGAGAGGGATCTGAGTGTCGTGGTGAGAGGGAGCTGAGTGTCATGGTGAGTGGGAGCTGAGTGTTGTGGTGAGAGGGAGCTGAATGTTGTGGTGAGTGGGAGCTGAGTGTCGTGGTGAGTGGGAGCTGAGTGTTGTGGTGAGTGGGAGCTGAGTGTTGTGGTGAGTGGGAGCTGAGTGTTGTGGTGAGTGGGAGCTGAGTGTCGTGGTGAGTGGGAGCTGAGTGTTGTGGTGAGTGGGAGCTGAGTGTTGTGGTGAGTGGGAGCTGAGTGTTGTGGTGAGTGGGAGCTGAGTGTTGTGGTGAGTGGGAGCTGAGTGTTGTGGTGAGAGGGAGCTGAGTGTCGTGGTGAGTGGTGAGTGTCGTGGTGAGTGGGAGCTGAGTGTCGTGGTGAGAGGGAGCTGAGTGTCGTGGTGAGAGGGATCTGAGTGTCGTGGTGAGAGGGAGCTGAGTGTCGTGGTGAGAGGGAGCTGAGTGTCATGGTGAGTGGGAGCTGAGTGTTGTGGTGAGAGGGAGCTGAGTGTTGTGGTGAGTGGGAGCTGAGTGTCGTGGTGAGTGGGAGCTGAGTGTTGTGGTGAGTGGGAGCTGAGTGTTGTGGTGAGTGGGAGCTGAGTGTTGTGGTGAGTGGGAGCTGAGTGTTGTGGTGAGTGGGAGCTGAGTGTTGTGGTGAGTGGGAGCTGAGTGTCGTGGTGAGTGGGAGCTGAGTGTTGTGGTGAGTGGGAGCTGAGTGTTGTGGTGAGAGGGAGCTGAGTGTTGTGGTGAGTGGGAGCTGAGTGTTGTGGTGAGTGGGAGCTGAGTGTTGTGGTGAGTGGGAGCTGAGTGACGTGGTGAGTGGTGAGTAGGAGCTGAGTGACGTGGTGAGTGGGAGCTGAGTGTCGTGGTGAGTGGGAGCTGAGTGTCGTGGTGAGTGGGAGCTGAGTGACGTGGTGAGTGGGAGCTGAGTGTCGTGGTGAGTGGGAGCTGAGTGTCGTGGTGAGAGGGAGCTGAGTGTCGTGGTGAGTGGGAGCTGAGTGTCGTGGTGAGTGGGAGCTGAGTGTTGTGGTGAGTGGGAGCTGAGTGACGTGGTGAGTGGGAGCTGAGTGTCGTGGTGAGTGGGAGCTGAGTGTCGTGGTGAGTGGGAGCTGAGTGTCGTGGTGAGTGGGAGCTGAGTGTTGTGGTGAGTGGGAGCTGAGTGACGTGGTGAGTGGGAGCTGAGTGTCGTGGTGAGTGGGAGCTGAGTGTCGTGGTGAGTGGGAGCTGAGTGTTGTGGTGAGTGGGAGCTGAGTGACGTGGTGAGTGGTGAGTGGGAGCTGAGTGACGTGGTGAGTGGGAGCTGAGTGTCGTGGTGAGAGGGAGCTGAGTGTCGTGGTGAGAGGGATCTGAGTGTCGTGGTGAGAGGGAGCTGAGTGTCGTGGTGAGTGGGAGCTGAGTGTTGTGGTGAGTGGGAGCTGAGTGTTGTGGTGAGTGGGAGCTGAGTGTTGTGGTGAGTGGGAGCTGAGTGTCGTGGTGAGTGGGAGCTGAGTGTTGTGGTGAGTGGGAGCTGAGTGTTGTGGTGAGTGGGAGCTGAGTGTTGTGGTGAGTGGGAGCTGAGTGTTGTGGTGAGTGGGAGCTGAGTGTCGTGGTGAGTGGGAGCTGAGTGTTGTGGTGAGTGGGAGCTGAGTGTTGTGGTGAGTGGGAGCTGAGTGTTGTGGTGAGTGGGAGCTGAGTGTTGTGGTGAGTGGGAGCTGAGTGTTGTGGTGAGAGGGAGCTGAGTGTCGTGGTGAGTGGTGAGTGTCGTGGTGAGTGGGAGCTGAGTGTCGTGGTGAGAGGGAGATGAGTGTCGTGGTGAGAGGGATCTGAGTGTCGTGGTGAGAGGGAGCTGAGTGTCGTGGTGAGAGGGAGCTGAGTGTCATGGTGAGTGGGAGCTGAGTGTTGTGGTGAGTGGGAGCTGAGTGTCGTGGTGAGTGGAAGCTGAGTGTTGTGGTGAGTGGGAGCTGAGTGTTGTGGTGAGTGGGAGCTGAGTGTTGTGGTGAGTGGGAGCTGAGTGTTGTGGTGAGTGGGAGCTGAGTGTTGTGGTGAGTGGGAGCTGAGTGTCGTGGTGAGTGGGAGCTGAGTGTTGTGGTGAGTGGGAGCTGAGTGTTGTGGTGAGAGGGAGCTGAGTGTTGTGGTGAGTGGGAGCTGAGTGTTGTGGTGAGTGGGAGCTGAGTGTTGTGGTGAGTGGGAGCTGAGTGACGTGGTGAGTGGTGAGTAGGAGCTGAGTGACGTGGTGAGTGGGAGCTGAGTGTCGTGGTGAGTGGGAGCTGAGTGTCGTGGTGAGTGGGAGCTGAGTGACGTGGTGAGTGGGAGCTGAGTGTCGTGGTGAGTGGGAGCTGAGTGTCGTGGTGAGAGGGAGCTGAGTGTCGTGGTGAGTGGGAGCTGAGTGTCGTGGTGAGTGGGAGCTGAGTGTTGTGGTGAGTGGGAGCTGAGTGACGTGGTGAGTGGGAGCTGAGTGTCGTGGTGAGTGGGAGCTGAGTGTCGTGGTGAGTGGGAGCTGAGTGTCGTGGTGAGTGGGAGCTAAGTGTTGTGGTGAGTGGGAGCTGAGTGACGTGGTGAGTGGGAGCTGAGTGTCGTGGTGAGTGGGAGCTGAGTGTCGTGGTGAGTGGGAGCTGAGTGTTGTGGTGAGTGGGAGCTGAGTGACGTGGTGAGTGGTGAGTGGGAGCTGAGTGACGTGGTGAGTGGGAGCTGAGTGTCGTGGTGAGAGGGAGCTGAGTGTCGTGGTGAGAGGGATCTGAGTGTCGTGGTGAGAGGGAGCTGAGTGTCGTGGTGAGTGGGAGCTGAGTGTTGTGGTGAGTGGGAGCTGAGTGTTGTGGTGAGTGGGAGCTGAGTGTTGTGGTGAGTGGGAGCTGAGTGTCGTGGTGAGTGGGAGCTGAGTGTTGTGGTGAGTGGGAGCTGAGTGTTGTGGTGAGTGGGAGCTGAGTGTTGTGGTGAGTGGGAGCTGAGTGTTGTGGTGAGTGGGAGCTGAGTGTCGTGGTGAGTGGGAGCTGAGTGTTGTGGTGAGTGGGAGCTGAGTGTTGTGGTGAGTGGGAGCTGAGTGTTGTGGTGAGTGGGAGCTGAGTGTTGTGGTGAGTGGGAGCTGAGTGTTGTGGTGAGAGGGAGCTGAGTGTCGTGGTGAGTGGTGAGTGTCGTGGTGAGTGGGAGCTGAGTGTCGTGGTGAGAGGGAGCTGAGTGTCGTGGTGAGAGGGATCTGAGTGTCGTGGTGAGAGGGAGCTGAGTGTCGTGGTGAGAGGGAGCTGATTGTCATGGTGAGTGGGAGCTGAGTGTTGTGGTGAGTGGGAGCTGAGTGTCGTGGTGAGTGGAAGCTGAGTGTTGTGGTGAGTGGGAGCTGAGTGTTGTGGTGAGTGGGAGCTGAGTGTTGTGGTGAGTGGGAGCTGAGTGTTGTGGTGAGTGGGAGCTGAGTGTTGTGGTGAGTGGGAGCTGAGTGTCGTGGTGAGTGGGAGCTGAGTGTTGTGGTGAGTGGGAGCTGAGTGTTGTGGTGAGAGGGAGCTGAGTGTTGTGGTGAGTGGGAGCTGAGTGTTGTGGTGAGTGGGAGCTGAGTGTTGTGGTGAGTGGGAGCTGAGTGACGTGGTGAGTGGTGAGTAGGAGCTGAGTGACGTGGTGAGTGGGAGCTGAGTGTCGTGGTGAGTGGGAGCTGAGTGACGTGGTGAGTGGGAGCTGAGTGTCGTGGTGAGTGGGAGCTGAGTGTCGTGGTGAGAGGGAGCTGAGTGTCGTGGTGAGTGGGAGCTGAGTGTCGTGGTGAGTGGGAACTGAGTGTTGTGGTGAGTGGGAGCTGAGTGACGTGGTGAGTGGGAGCTGAGTGTCGTGGTGAGTGGGAGCTGAGTGTCGTGGTGAGTGGGAGCTGAGTGTCGTGGTGAGTGGGAGCTGAGTGTTGTGGTGAGTGGGAGCTGAGTGACGTGGTGAGTGGGAGCTGAGTGTTGTGGTGAGTGGGAGCTGAGTGTCGTGGTGAGAGGGAGCTGAGTGTCGTGGTGAGTGGGAGCTAAGTGTCGTGGTGAGTGGGAGCTGAGTGTTGTGGTGAGTGGGAGCTGAGTGACGTGGTGAGTGGTGAGTGGGAGCTGAGTGACGTGGTGAGTGGGAGCTGAGTGTCGTGGTGAGAGGGAGCTGAGTGTCGTGGTGAGAGGGATCTGAGTGTCGTGGTGAGAGGGAGCTGAGTGTCGTGGTGAGAGGGAGCTGAGTGTCATGGTGAGTGGGAGCTGAGTGTCGTGGTGAGAGGGAGCTGAGTGTCGTGGTGAGAGGGAGCTGAGTGTCATGGTGAGTGGGAGCTGAGTGTTGTGGTGAGAGGGAGCTGAGTGTTGTGGTGAGAGGGAGCTGAGTGTTGTGGTGAGTGGGAGCTGAGTGTTGTGGTGAGTGGGAGCTGAGTGTTGTGGTGAGTGGGAGCTGAGTGACGTGGTGAGTGGTGAGTAGGAGCTGAGTGACGTGGTGAGTGGGAGCTGAGTGTCGTGGTGAGTGGGAGCTGAGTGTCGTGGTGAGTGGGAGCTGAGTGACGTGGTGAGTGGGAGCTGAGTGTCGTGGTGAGTGGGAGCTGAGTGTCGTGGTGAGAGGGAGCTGAGTGTCGTGGTGAGTGGGAGCTGAGTGTCGTGGTGAGTGGGAGCTGAGTGTTGTGGTGAGTGGGAGCTGAGTGACGTGGTGAGTGGGAGCTGAGTGTCGTGGTGAGTGGGAGCTGAGTGTCGTGGTGAGTGGGAGCTGAGCGTCGTGGTGAGTGGGAGCTGAGTGTTGTGGTGAGTGGGAGCTGAGTGACGTGGTGAGTGGGAGCTGAGTGTCGTGGTGAGTGGGAGCTGAGTGTCGTGGTGAGAGGGAGCTGAGTGTCGTGGTGAGTGGGAGCTGAGTGTTGTGGTGAGTGGGAGCTGAGTGACGTGGTGAGTGGGAGCTGAGTGTCGTGGTGAGTGGGAGCTGAGTGTCGTGGTGAGTGGGAGCTGAGCGTCGTGGTGAGTGGGAGCTGAGTGTTGTGGTGAGTGGGAGCTGAGTGACGTGGTGAGTGGGAGCTGAGTGTCGTGGTGAGTGGGAGCTGAGTGTCGTGGTGACTGGGAGCTGAGTGTTGTGGTGAGTGGGAGCTGAGTGACGTGGTGAGTGGTGAGTGGGAGCTGAGTGACGTGGTGAGTGGGAGCTGAGTGTCGTGGTGAGAGGGAGCTGAGTGTCGTGGTGAGAGGGATCTGAGTGTCGTGGTGAGAGGGAGCTGAGTGTCGTGGTGAGTGGGAGCTGAGTGTTGTGGTGAGTTGGAGCTGAGTGTTGTGGTGAGTGGGAGCTGAGTGTTGTGGTGAGTGGGAGCTGAGTGTCGTGGTGAGTGGGAGCTGAGTGTTGTGGTGAGTGGGAGCTGAGTGTTGTGGTGAGTGGGAGCTGAGTGTTGTGGTGAGTGGGAGCTGAGTGTTGTGGTGAGTGGGAGCTGAGTGTCGTGGTGAGTGGGAGCTGAGTGTTGTGGTGAGTGGGAGCTGAGTGTTGTGGTGAGTGGGAGCTGAGTGTTGTGGTGAGTGGGAGCTGAGTGTTGTGGTGAGTGGGAGCTGAGTGTTGTGGTGAGAGGGAGCTGAGTGTCGTGGTGAGTGGTGAGTGTCGTGGTGAGTGGGAGCTGAGTGTCGTGGTGAGAGGGAGCTGAGTGTCGTGGTGAGAGGGATCTGAGTGTCGTGGTGAGAGGGAGCTGAGTGTCGTGGTGAGAGGGAGCTGATTGTCATGGTGAGTGGGAGCTGAGTGTTGTGGTGAGTGGGAGCTGAGTGTCGTGGTGAGTGGAAGCTGAGTGTTGTGGTGAGTGGGAGCTGAGTGTTGTGGTGAGTGGGAGCTGAGTGTTGTGGTGAGTGGGAGCTGAGTGTTGTGGTGAGTGGGAGCTGAGTGTTGTGGTGAGTGGGAGCTGAGTGTCGTGGTGAGTGGGAGCTGAGTGTTGTGGTGAGTGGGAGCTGAGTGTTGTGGTGAGAGGGAGCTGAGTGTTGTGGTGAGTGGGAGCTGAGTGTTGTGGTGAGTGGGAGCTGAGTGTTGTGGTGAGTGGGAGCTGAGTGACGTGGTGAGTGGTGAGTAGGAGCTGAGTGACATGGTGAGTGGGAGCTGAGTGTCGTGGTGAGTGGGAGCTGAGTGACGTGGTGAGTGGGAGCTGAGTGTCGTGGTGAGTGGGAGCTGAGTGTCGTGGTGAGAGGGAGCTGAGTGTCGTGGTGAGTGGGAGCTGAGTGTCGTGGTGAGTGGGAGCTGAGTGTTGTGGTGAGTGGGAGCTGAGTGACGTGGTGAGTGGGAGCTGAGTGTCGTGGTGAGTGGGAGCTGAGTGTCGTGGTGAGTGGGAGCTGAGTGTCGTGGTGAGTGGGAGCTGAGTGTTGTGGTGAGTGGGAGCTGAGTGACGTGGTGAGTGGGAGCTGAGTGTTGTGGTGAGTGGGAGCTGAGTGTCGTGGTGAGAGGGAGCTGAGTGTCGTGGTGAGTGGGAGCTAAGTGTCGTGGTGAGTGGGAGCTGAGTGTTGTGGTGAGTGGGAGCTGAGTGACGTGGTGAGTGGTGAGTGGGAGCTGAGTGACGTGGTGAGTGGGAGCTGAGTGTCGTGGTGAGAGGGAGCTGAGTGTCGTGGTGAGAGGGATCTGAGTGTCGTGGTGAGAGGGAGCTGAGTGTCGTGGTGAGAGGGAGCTGAGTGTCATGGTGAGTGGGAGCTGAGTGTCGTGGTGAGAGGGAGCTGAGTGTCGTGGTGAGAGGGAGCTGAGTGTCATGGTGAGTGGGAGCTGAGTGTTGTGGTGAGAGGGAGCTGAGTGTTGTGGTGAGAGGGAGCTGAGTGTTGTGGTGAGTGGGAGCTGAGTGTTGTGGTGAGTGGGAGCTGAGTGTTGTGGTGAGTGGGAGCTGAGTGACGTGGTGAGTGGTGAGTAGGAGCTGAGTGACGTGGTGAGTGGGAGCTGAGTGTCGTGGTGAGTGGGAGCTGAGTGTCGTGGTGAGTGGGAGCTGAGTGACGTGGTGAGTGGGAGCTGAGTGTCGTGGTGAGTGGGAGCTGAGTGTCGTGGTGAGAGGGAGCTGAGTGTCGTGGTGAGTGGGAGCTGAGTGTCGTGGTGAGTGGGAGCTGAGTGTTGTGGTGAGTGGGAGCTGAGTGACGTGGTGAGTGGGAGCTGAGTGTCGTGGTGAGTGGGAGCTGAGTGTCGTGGTGAGTGGGAGCTGAGCGTCGTGGTGAGTGGGAGCTGAGTGTTGTGGTGAGTGGGAGCTGAGTGACGTGGTGAGTGGGAGCTGAGTGTCGTGGTGAGTGGGAGCTGAGTGTCGTGGTGAGAGGGAGCTGAGTGTCGTGGTGAGTGGGAGCTGAGTGTCGTTGTGAGTGGGAGCTGAGTGTCGTGGTGAGTGGGAGCTCAGTGTTGTGGTGAGTGGGAGCTGAGTGACGTGGTGAGTGGGAGCTGAGTGTCGTGGTGAGTGGGAGCTGAGTGTCGTGGTGAGTGGGAGCTGAGTGTCGTGGTGAGTGGGAGCTGAGTGTTGTGGTGAGTGGGAGCTGAGTGATGTGGTGAGTGGGAACTGAGTGTCGTGGTGAGTGGGAGCTGAGTGTCGTGGTGAGAGGGAGCTGAGTGTCGTGGTGAGTGGGAGCTGAGTGTCGTGGTGAGTGGGAGCTGAGTGTTGTGGTGAGTGGGAGCTGAGTGGCGTGGTGAGTGGTGAGTGGGAGCTGAGTGACGTGGTGAGTGGGAGCTGAGTGTCGTGGTGAGAGGGAGCTGAGTGTCGTGGTGAGAGGGATCTGAGTGTCGTGGTGAGAGGGAGCTGAGTGTCGTGGTGAGAGGGAGCTGAGTGTCATGGTGAGTGGGAGCTGAGTGTTGTGGTGAGTGGGAGCTGAGTGTCGTGGTGAGTGGGAGCTGAGTGTCGTGGTGAGTGGGAGCTGAGTATTGTGGTGAGTGGGAGCTGAGTGTTGTGGTGAGTGGGAGCTGAGTGTTGTGGTGAGTGGGAGCTGAGTGTTGTGGTAAGTGGGAGCTGAGTGTCGTGGTGAGTGGGAGCTGAGTGTTGTGGTGAGTGGGAGCTGAGTGTTGTGGTGAGAGGGAGCTGAGTGTTGTGGTGAGTGGGAGCTGAGTGTTGTGGTGAGTGGGAGCTGAGTGTTGTGGTGAGTGGGAGCTGAGTGACGTGGTGAGTGGTGAGTAGGAGCTGAGTGACGTGGTGAGTGGGAGCTGAGTGTCGTGGTGAGTGGGAGCTGAGTGTCGTGGTGAGTGGGAGCTGAGTGTCGTGGTGAGTGGGAGCTGAGTGTCGTGGTGAGAGGGAGCTGAGTGTCGTGGTGAGTGGGAGCTGAATGTCGTGGTGAGTGGGAGCTGAGTGTTGTGGTGAGTGGGAGCTGAGTGACGTGGTGAGTGGGAGCTGAGTGTCGTAGTGAGTGGGAGCTGAGTGTCGTGGTGAGTGGGAGCTGAGTGTCGTGGTGAGTGGGAGCTGAGTGTTGTGGTGAGTGGGAGCTGAGTGACGTGGTGAGTGGGAGCTGAGTGTCGTGGTGAGTGGGAGCTGAGTGTCGTGGTGAGAGGGAGCTGAGTGTCGTGGTGAGTGGGAGCTGAGTGTCGTGGTGAGTGGGAGCTGAGTGTTGTGGTGAGTGGGAGCTGAGTGACGTGGTGAGTGGGAGCTGAGTGACGTGGTGAGTGGGAGCTGAGTGTCGTGGTGAGTGGGAGCTGAGTGTCGTGGTGAGTGGGAGCTGAGTGTTGTGGTGAGTGGGAACTGAGTGACGTGGTGAGTGGTGAGTGGGAGCTGAGTGACGTGGTGAGTGGGAGCTGAGTGTCGTGGTGAGTGGGAGCTGAGTGTCGTGGTGAGTGGGAGCTGAGTGTCGTGGTGAGTGGGAGCTGAGTGTTGTGGTGAGTGGGAGCTGAGTGTCGTGGTGAGTGGGAGCTGAGTGTTGTGGTGAGTGGGAGCTGAGTGACGTGGTGAGTGGTGAGTGGGAGCTGAGTGACGTGGTGAGTGGGAGCTGAGCGTCGTGGTGAGTGGGAGCTGAGTGTTGTGGTGAGTGGGAGCTGAGTGACGTGGTGAGTGATGAGTGGGAGCTGAGTGTTGTGGTGAGTGGGAGCTGAGTGACGTGGTGAGTGGTGAGTGGGAGCTGAGTGACGTGGTGAGTGGGAGCTGAGTGTCGTGGTGAGAGGGAGCTGAGTGTCGTGGTGAGTGGGAGCTGAGTGTCGTGGTGAGAGGGAGCTGAGTGACGTGGTGAGAGGGAGCTGAGTGACGTGGTGAGAGGGAGCTGAGTGACGTGGTGAGTGGTGAGTGTCGTGGTGAGAGGGAGCTGAGTGACGTGGTGAGAGGGAGCTGAGTGACGTGGTGAGTGGGAGCTGAGTGTCGTGGTGAGTGGGAGCTGAGTGTCGTGGTGAGTGGTGAGTGTCGTGGTGAGTGGGAGCTGAGTGTCGTGGTGAGTGGGAGCTGAGTGTTGTGGTGAGTGGGAGCTGAGTGACGTGGTGAGTGGTGAGTGTTGTGGTGAGTGGGAGCTGAGTGTCGTGGTGAGTGGGAGCTGAGTGTTGTGGTGAGTGGGAGCTGAGTGACGTGGTGAGTGGTGAGTGGGAGCTGAGTGACGTGGTGAGTGGGAGCTGAGCGTCGTGGTGAGTGGGAGCTGAGTGTTGTGGTGAGTGGGAGCTGAGTGACGTGGTGAGTGATGAGTGGGAGCTGAGTGTTGTGGTGAGTGGGAGCTGAGTGACGTGGTGAGTGGTGAGTGGGAGCTGAGTGACGTGGTGAGTGGGAGCTGAGTGTCGTGGTGAGAGGGAGCTGAGTGTCGTGGTGAGTGGGAGCTGAGTGTCGTGGTGAGAGGGAGCTGAGTGACGTGGTGAGAGGGAGCTGAGTGACGTGGTGAGAGGGAGATGAGTGACGTGGTGAGTAGTGAGTGTCGTGGTGAGAGGGAGCTGAGTGACGTGGTGAGAGGGATCTGAGTGACGTGGTGAGTGGGAGCTGAGTGTCGTGGTGAGTGGGAGCTGAGTGTCGTGGTGAGTGGTGAGTGTCGTGGTGAGTGGGAGCTGAGTGTCGTGGTGAGTGGTGAGTGTCGTTGTGAGTGGGAGCTGAGTGTCGTGGTGAGTGGGAGCTGAGTGTCGTGGTGAGTGGGAGCTGAGTGACGTGGTGAGAGGGAGCTGAGTGTCGTGGTGAGTGGGAGCTGAGTGACGTGGTGAGAGGGAGCTGAGTGACGTGGTGAGAGGGAGCTGAGTGTCGTGGTGAGTGGGAGCTGAGTGTCGTGGTGAGAGGGAGCTGAGTGTCGTGGTGAGAGGGAGCTGAGTGTCGTGGTGAGAGGGAGCTGAGTGACGTGGTGAGAGGGAGCTGAGTGTCGTGGTGAGAGGGAGCTGAGTGACGTGGTGAGAGGGAGCTGAGTGTCATGGTGAGAGGGAGCTGAGTGACGTGGTGAGTGGGAGCTGAGTGTCGTGGTGAGAGGGAGCTGAGTGACGTGGTGAGAGGGAGCTGAGTGTCGTGGTGAGAGGGAGCTGAGTGTCGTGGTGAGTGGGAGCTGAGTGTCGTGGTGAGTGGGAGCTGAGTGACGTGGTGAGAGGGAGCTGAGTGTGGTGGTGAGTGGGAGCTGAGTGTCGTGGTGAGAGGGAGCTGAGTGTCGTGGTGAGAGGGAGCTGAGTGACGTGATGAGAGGGAGCGGAGTGTGGTGGTGAGTGGGAGCTGAGTGTCGTGGTGAGAGGGAGCTGAGTGACGTGGTGAGTGGGAGCTGAGTGACGTGGTGAGAGGGAGCTGAGTGTCGTGGTGAGAGGGAGCTGAGTGACGTGATGAGAGGGAGCTGAGTGTCGTGGTGAGTGGGAGCTGAGTGTGGTGAGTGGGAGCTGAGTGTCGTGGTGAGTGGTGAGTGTCATGGTGAGAGGGAGCTGAATGTTGTGGTGAGTGGGAGCTGAGTGACGTGGTGAGTGGTGAGTGTCGTGGTGAGAGGGAGCTGAGTGACGTGGTGAGAGGGAGCTGAGTGACGTGGTGAGTGGTGAGTGTCGTGGTGAGAGGGAGCTGAGTGTCGTGGTGAGAGGGAGCTGAGTGACGTGGTGTGAGGGAGCTGAGTGTCGTGGTGAGTGGGAGCTGAGTGTCGTGGTGAGTGGGAGCTGAGCGTCGTGGTGAGTGGGAGCTGAGTGTTGTGGTGAGTGGGAGCTGAGTGACGTGGTGAGTGGGAGCTGAGTGTCGTGGTGAGTGGGAGCTGAGTGTCGTGGTGAGAGGGAGCTGAGTGTCGTGGTGAGTGGGAGCTGAGTGTCGTTGTGAGTGGGAGCTGAGTGTCGTGGTGAGTGGGAGCTGAGTGTTGTGGTGAGTGGGAGCTGAGTGACGTGGTGAGTGGGAGCTGAGTGTCGTGGTGAGTGGGAGCTGAGTGTCGTGGTGAGTGGGAGCTGAGTGTCGTGGTGAGTGGGAGCTGAGTGTTGTGGTGAGTGGGAGCTGAGTGATGTGGTGAGTGGGAACTGAGTGTCGTGGTGAGTGGGAGCTGAGTGTCGTGGTGAGAGGGAGCTGAGTGTCGTGGTGAGTGGGAGCTGAGTGTCGTGGTGAGTGGGAGCTGAGTGTTGTGGTGAGTGGGAGCTGAGTGGCGTGGTGAGTGGTGAGTGGGAGCTGAGTGACGTGGTGAGTGGGAGCTGAGTGTCGTGGTGAGAGGGAGCTGAGTGTCGTGGTGAGAGGGATCTGAGTGTCGTGGTGAGAGGGAGCTGAGTGTCGTGGTGAGAGGGAGCTGAGTGTCATGGTGAGTGGGAGCTGAGTGTTGTGGTGAGTGGGAGCTGAGTGTCGTGGTGAGTGGGAGCTGAGTATTGTGGTGAGTGGGAGCTGAGTGTTGTGGTGAGTGGGAGCTGAGTGTTGTGGTGAGTGGGAGCTGAGTGTTGTGGTAAGTGGGAGCTGAGTGTCGTGGTGAGTGGGAGCTGAGTGTTGTGGTGAGTGGGAGCTGAGTGTTGTGGTGAGAGGGAGCTGAGTGTTGTGGTGAGTGGGAGCTGAGTGTTGTGGTGAGTGGGAGCTGAGTGTTGTGGTGAGTGGGAGCTGAGTGACGTGGTGAGTGGTGAGTAGGAGCTGAGTGACGTGGTGAGTGGGAGCTGAGTGTCGTGGTGAGTGGGAGCTGAGTGTCGTGGTGAGTGGGAGCTGAGTGTCGTGGTGAGTGGGAGCTGAGTGTCGTGGTGAGAGGGAGCTGAGTGTCGTGAGTGGGAGCTGAGTGTCGTGGTGAGTGGGAGCTGAGTGTTGTGGTGAGTGGGAGCTGAGTGACGTGGTGAGTGGGAGCTGAGTGTCGTAGTGAGTGGGAGCTGAGTGTCGTGGTGAGTGGGAGCTGAGTGTCGTGGTGAGTGGGAGCTGAGTGTTGTGGTGAGTGGGAGCTGAGTGACGTGGTGAGTGGGAGCTGAGTGTCGTGGTGAGTGGGAGCTGAGTGTCGTGGTGAGAGGGAGCTGAGTGTCGTGGTGAGTGGGAGCTGAGTGTCGTGGTGAGTGGGAGCTGAGTGTTGTGGTGAGTGGGAGCTGAGTGACGTGGTGAGTGGGAGCTGAGTGACGTGGTGAGTGGGAGCTGAGTGTCGTGGTGAGTGGGAGCTGAGTGTCGTGGTGAGTGGGAGCTGAGTGTTGTGGTGAGTGGGAACTGAGTGACGTGGTGAGTGGTGAGTGGGAGCTGAGTGACGTGGTGAGTGGGAGCTGAGTGTCGTGGTGAGTGGGAGCTGAGTGTCGTGGTGAGTGGGAGCTGAGTGTCGTGGTGAGTGGGAGCTGAGTGTTGTGGTGAGTGGGAGCTGAGTGTCGTGGTGAGTGGGAGCTGAGTGTTGTGGTGAGTGGGAGCTGAGTGACGTGGTGAGTGGTGAGTGGGAGCTGAGTGACGTGGTGAGTGGGAGCTGAGCGTCGTGGTGAGTGGGAGCTGAGTGTTGTGGTGAGTGGGAGCTGAGTGACGTGGTGAGTGATGAGTGGGAGCTGAGTGTTGTGGTGAGTGGGAGCTGAGTGACGTGGTGAGTGGTGAGTGGGAGCTGAGTGACGTGGTGAGTGGGAGCTGAGTGTCGTGGTGAGAGGGAGCTGAGTGTCGTGGTGAGTGGGAGCTGAGTGTCGTGGTGAGAGGGAGCTGAGTGACGTGGTGAGAGGGAGCTGAGTGACGTGGTGAGAGGGAGCTGAGTGACGTGGTGAGTGGTGAGTGTCGTGGTGAGAGGGAGCTGAGTGACGTGGTGAGAGGGAGCTGAGTGACGTGGTGAGTGGGAGCTGAGTGTCGTGGTGAGTGGGAGCTGAGTGTCGTGGTGAGTGGTGAGTGTCGTGGTGAGTGGGAGCTGAGTGTCGTGGTGAGTGGGAGCTGAGTGTTGTGGTGAGTGGGAGCTGAGTGACGTGGTGAGTGGTGAGTGTTGTGGTGAGTGGGAGCTGAGTGTCGTGGTGAGTGGGAGCTGAGTGTTGTGGTGAGTGGGAGCTGAGTGACGTGGTGAGTGGTGAGTGGGAGCTGAGTGACGTGGTGAGTGGGAGCTGAGCGTCGTGGTGAGTGGGAGCTGAGTGTTGTGGTGAGTGGGAGCTGAGTGACGTGGTGAGTGATGAGTGGGAGCTGAGTGTTGTGGTGAGTGGGAGCTGAGTGACGTGGTGAGTGGTGAGTGGGAGCTGAGTGACGTGGTGAGTGGGAGCTGAGTGTCGTGGTGAGAGGGAGCTGAGTGTCGTGGTGAGTGGGAGCTGAGTGTCGTGGTGAGAGGGAGCTGAGTGACGTGGTGAGAGGGAGCTGAGTGACGTGGTGAGAGGGAGCTGAGTGACGTGGTGAGTAGTGAGTGTCGTGGTGAGAGGGAGCTGAGTGACGTGGTGAGAGGGATCTGAGTGACGTGGTGAGTGGGAGCTGAGTGTCGTGGTGAGTGGGAGCTGAGTGTCGTGGTGAGTGGGAGCTGAGTGTCGTGGTGAGTGGGAGCTGAGTGTCGTGGTGAGTGGGAGCTGAGTGACGTGGTGAGAGGGAGCTGAGTGTCGTGGTGAGTGGGAGCTGAGTGACGTGGTGAGAGGGAGCTGAGTGACGTGGTGAGAGGGAGCTGAGTGTCGTGGTGAGTGGGAGCTGAGTGTCGTGGTGAGAGGGAGCTGAGTGTCGTGGTGAGAGGGAGCTGAGTGTCGTGGTGAGAGGGAGCTGAGTGACGTGGTGAGAGGGAGCTGAGTGTCGTGGTGAGAGGGAGCTGAGTGACGTGGTGAGAGGGAGCTGAGTGTCATGGTGAGAGGGAGCTGAGTGACGTGGTGAGTGGGAGCTGAGTGTCGTGGTGAGAGGGAGCTGAGTGACGTGGTGAGAGGGAGCTGAGTGTCGTGGTGAGAGGGAGCTGAGTGTCGTGGTGAGTGGGAGCTGAGTGTCGTGGTGAGTGGGAGCTGAGTGACGTGGTGAGAGGGAGCTGAGTGTGGTGGTGAGTGGGAGCTGAGTGTCGTGGTGAGAGGGAGCTGAGTGTCGTGGTGAGAGGGAGCTGAGTGACGTGATGAGAGGGAGCGGAGTGTGGTGGTGAGTGGGAGCTGAGTGTCGTGGTGAGAGGGAGCTGAGTGACGTGGTGAGTGGGAGCTGAGTGACGTGGTGAGAGGGAGCTGAGTGTCGTGGTGAGAGGGAGCTGAGTGACGTGATGAGAGGGAGCTGAGTGTCGTGGTGAGTGGGAGCTGAGTGTGGTGAGTGGGAGCTGAGTGTCGTGGTGAGTGGTGAGTGTCATGGTGAGAGGGAGCTGAATGTTGTGGTGAGTGGGAGCTGAGTGACGTGGTGAGTGGTGAGTGTCGTGGTGAGAGGGAGCTGAGTGACGTGGTGAGAGGGAGCTGAGTGACGTGGTGAGTGGTGAGTGTCGTGGTGAGAGGGAGCTGAGTGTCGTGGTGAGAGGGAGCTGAGTGACGTGGTGAGAGGGAGCTGAGTGTCGTGGTGAGAGGGAGCTGAGTGACGTGGTGAGAGGGAGCTGAGTGTCGTGGTGAGAGGGAGCTGAGTGACGTGGTGAGAGGGAGCTGAGTGTCGTGGTGAGAGGGAGCTGAGTGATGTGGTGAGTGGGAGCTGAGTGTCGTGGTGAGTGGGAGTTGAGTGACGTGGTGAGAGGGAGCTGAGTGTGGTGGTGAGTGACAGCACGAGGCAGCACCCCGCCCCCTCGTCCTCGCCTCCCGTGACCCCGTGACCCCGTCTCCCACCCGACAGACAGAGCGAGGCTCCGCGCGGGCGCCGCGTGGAGGGCCCAGCGCGGCGCTTCCTGCCATTGTGGCTCCAGCGGCCGAGACGGCGGCCAACTTTCCTCCCGCTCGCCGGGTCGCTGGCGTGTGGGCGGACGGGCGAGCGGACGGGCGAGCGCGTGGGAGGGAGGGCGAGCGGGAGCGTGGGAGAGCGAGCGCGTGGGAGGGTGAGCAGGCACGGCAGGTGGGAAGGCGAGCGAACGGGCGTGGGAGTGGTGAGTGGCTGGGTAGCTGAGCGGATGCGCGGGCGAGTGGGGAAACGAGGAAGATCGGGGAAATTGAGGCGTGCGAGGGCAGAAGGGCGAATCTGCGCACTGCATGATGGGAGCACGGACAAGAGGGTGAGTGGGGAGCCGGGACGAGTGGTGAGTGTCAGGCGGGGCGTGTGGGCGGACGGGCGAGCACGAGGGCACGGGTGAGAGGGTGAGAGGGTGAGGGGGGCAAGCAGAGGGACAACTAAAGTGTAGGCGACCAGGCGATCGGGGAGGCGAGTAGGAGGAAGGCGTGCGGGTGTGCTCCTGGGTGAGCAAGTGGACGTGAGCGGGCGAGTTCATGGGAGTGCGAGTGGGTGAACTCGTGGGTGAGTGAGCAGACAGGCGAGCGAGCGAGTGGGAGGGCGAGTGGGCTGATGAGCGAGCGTGTGGGCGAGTGGAGGGAGCGGGCGGGCGAGCGGGCGCACTCACTTGACGTTGGTGTTGGTGCACACGATGTACTCCACCTCGTCGGAGTAGGGGTTCTGGAATGTGAAGCTGCTCGTGCGCAGCCAGACCCACTCGCGGCCCTTGCTGCGGAAGCGGAACATCACCGACAGCACCTGGCCCTTGAGCTTCAGCACCTGCACGCACGCACGGCGACACGCCACCAACACGAGGCAAAGCTCCCCCGTGTAGCCTTAACAGACTTTTGGGGCAAGTGCCTTCCTTTTTTTTCCCTTCCCCGCACCTCCGACTAGCACGGCTGCCTCTGTACGTTGGGAGAGAAGCTCAACATACATACGGCTCGGGCACAAGTAGCACTTCTGCTGCTGTTGTTGCTATTGCTACTTCTGATACTTGTGCTCCTACTAATGCTGCTGCTGCTGTTGCTACTTCTGATACTTGTGCTCCTACTAATGCTGCTGCTGTTGCTACTTCTGATACTTGTGCTCCTACTAATGCTGCTGCTGTTGCTACTTCTGATACTTGTGCTCCTACTAATGCTGCTGCTGCTATTGCTACTTCTGATACTTGTGCTCCTACTAATGCTGCTGCTGCTGCTGCTGTTGCTACTTCTGATACTTGTGCTCCTACTAATGCTGCTGCTGCTATTGCTACTTCTGATACTTGTGCTCCTACTAATGCTGCTGCTGCTGCTGCTGTTGCTACTTCTGATACTTGTGCTCCTACTAATGCTGCTGCTGCTGCTATTGCTACTTCTGATACTTGTGCTCCTACTAATGCTGCTGCTGCTGTTGCTACTTCTGATACTTGTGCTCCTACTAATGCTGCTGCTGTTGCTACTTCTGATACTTGTGCTCCTACTAATGCTGCTGCTGCTGTTGCTACTTCTGATACTTGTGCTCCTACTAATGCTGCTGCTGTTGCTACTTCTGATACTTGTGCTCCTACTAATGCTGCTGCTGCTGTTGCTACTTCTGATACTTGTGCTCCTACTAATGCTGCTGCTGCTGTTGCTACTTCTGATACTTGTGCTCCTACTAATGCTGCTGCTGCTGTTGCTACTTCTGATACTTGTGCTCCTACTAATGCTGCTGCTGCTGCAGCTGCTGTTGCTATTGCTACTTCTGATACTTGTGCTCCTACTAATGCTGCTGCTGCTGCTGCAGCTGCAGGAGCAGCGGCTCACCTGCTGGAAGCTGTCGCGCACGTGGCTCTGATCCTCCGGGTGGCAGAATCCGACGGGATCCTTGCCGAGCAGCTCCTGACATCGCACAGCGCACGACGTCATCGCCAGTGGTGGTGTGGCGTGTGGTGTGACGTGTGTGGTGTGACGTGTGTGGTGGTGTGACGTGTGGTGTGACGTGTGTGTGGTGTGACGTGTGCGGTGGTGTGACGTGTGTGGTGGTGTGACGTGTGTGGTGGTGTGACGTGTGTGGTGGTGTGACGTGTGTGGTGGTGTGACGTGTGGTGTGACGTGTGTGTGGTGTGACGTGTGCGGTGGTGTGACGTGTGTGGTGGTGTGACGTGTGTGGTGGTGCGACGTGTGTAGTGGTGCGACGTGTGTGGTGGTGCGACGTGTGTGGTGGTGCGACGTGTGTGGTGGTGCGACGTGTGTGGTGGTGTGATGTGTGTGGTGGTGCGACGTGTGTGGTGGTGTGACGTGTGTGGTGGTGCGACGTGTGTGTGGTGTGACGTGTGTGGTGGTGTGACGTGTGTGGTGGTGCGACGTGTGTGGTGG
The DNA here is from genome assembly GCF_965212315.1 of Lampetra planeri. Taxonomy (NCBI): domain Eukaryota; kingdom Metazoa; phylum Chordata; class Hyperoartia; order Petromyzontiformes; family Petromyzontidae; genus Lampetra; species Lampetra planeri. The sequence goes on along the minus strand of NW_027615129.1, from coordinate 44,201 downwards.
TGCGACGTGTGTGTGGTGTGACGTGTGCGGTGGTGTGACGTGTGTGGTGGTGTGACGTGTGTGGTGGTGCGACGTGTGTGGTGGTGCGACGTGTGTGGTGGTGTGACGTGTGTGGTGGTGTGATGTGTGTGCTGGTGTGACGTGTGTGGTGGTGTGACGTGTGTGGTGGTGTGACGTGTGTGGTGGTGTGACGTGTGCGGTGGTGTGACGTGTGCGGTGGTGTGACGTGTGTGGTGGTGTGACGTGTGTGGTGGTGTGACGTGTGTGGTGGTGTGACGTGTGTGGTGGTGTGATGTGTGTGGTGGTGTGACGTGTGTGGTGGTGTGACGTGTGTGGTGGTGCGACGTGTGTGGTGGTGCGACGTGTGTGGTGGTGCGACGTGTGTGGTGGTGGGGTGTGTGTGGTGGTGTGACGTGTGTGGTGGTGTGACGTGTGTGGTGGTGTGACGTGTGTGGTGGTGTGACGTGTGTGGTGGTGGGGTGTGTGTGGTGGTGTGACGTGTGTGGTGGTGTGACGTGTGTGGTGGTGTGACGTGTGTGGTGGTGTGACGTGTGTGGTGGTGTGACGTGTGTGTGGTGTGACGTGTGTGGTGGTGTGACGTGTGTGTGGTGTGACGTGTGTGGTGGTGCGACGTGTGTGGTGGTGCGACGTGTGTGGTGGTGCGACGTGTGTGGTGGTGTGACGTGTGTGGTGGTGTGATGTGTGTGGTGGTGCGACGTGTGTGGTGGTGCGACGTGTGTGGTGGTGCGACGTGTGTGTGGTGTGACGTGTGCGGTGGTGTGACGTGTGTGGTGGTGTGACGTGTGTGGTGGTGCGACGTGTGTGGTGGTGCGACGTGTGTGGTGGTGTGACGTGTGTGGTGGTGTGATGTGTGTGCTGGTGTGACGTGTGTGGTGGTGTGACGTGTGTGGTGGTGTGACGTGTGTGGTGGTGTGACGTGTGCGGTGGTGTGACGTGTGCGGTGGTGTGACGTGTGTGGTGGTGTGACGTGTGTGGTGGTGTGACGTGTGTGGTGGTGTGACGTGTGTGGTGGTGTGATGTGTGTGGTGGTGTGACGTGTGTGGTGGTGTGACGTGTGTGGTGGTGCGACGTGTGTGGTGGTGCGACGTGTGTGGTGGTGCGACGTGTGTGGTGGTGGGGTGTGTGTGGTGGTGTGACGTGTGTGGTGGTGTGACGTGTGTGGTGGTGTGACGTGTGTGGTGGTGTGACGTGTGTGGTGGTGGGGTGTGTGTGGTGGTGTGACGTGTGTGGTGGTGTGACGTGTGTGGTGGTGCGACGTGTGTGGTGGTGTGACGTGTGTGGTGGTGGGGTGTGTGTGGTGGTGTGACGTGTGTGGTGGTGTGACGTGTGTGGTGGTGTGACGTGTGTGGTGGTGTGACGTGTGGTGGTGGTGTGACATGTGTGGTGGTGTGACGTGTGTGGTGCTGTGACGTGTGCGGTGGTGTGACGTGTGTGGTGGTGTGACGCGGGGGGGGGGGGGGGTGGCACCGGTCCCCACCTGCGGCTGGTACCCCAGCACTCCGGAGCAGCGGTGGTCCACGAAGGTGAAGGCGCCGTCGATGTTGTGGCGGGAGATGAACTCGGAGGGCAGCGAGGAGGCCGCCATGTCCCCGCAGTTTGGTGAGCTCGTCACCTGCACGCGTGAGATAGGACCCCGCGAGAATTTAAGACTCCCGGGGTCACGTGAGCCCCCAGGGTACCGATTCTGTTACAGCATCACGACTCCACGCACTCCTGGACCCCAGGCTGCAATCGCTCCATCACTCGCCCCCGGTGAAGCGCGCACCCCGCGTCTAAACGCCCAGATGTCATCACTGGACACGGGCGGCCGCTCTCTGCCCCCCCCCCCCACATCCACCGCACAGCTGGCAGTCGGCTCCAGGGCGACGCGGCAACAGCTGCGATGCTCAACGAGAACAACAAAACACGCGCGCGGACATCTGGGGCGGCGGTCGGTGCTCCTCCTCGCGCTGCAGCTCCGGCTCTGGGCGCGGGGCCGCGGTGCCGCGCGAGAGCTCTTGGCGCTCCTCTCTGCCCGGTTGCCGGGGCAGCAGCCGGCTGTGTGAGCGCGCACCCCGCGAGGAAGCGGCGCGCCGGCATGTGCGCGCCCGCGAGAGTGAGTGTGCCAGTGTGTCCGCGTGCGCGCGTTTGGCCGGATAGAGGGGGCTAAAAGGGCGCGACGTGGACTGGAGAAGATATGGAGCTGAGTGGACTTGTCGAAGACTGGTACCAGCGGTGTCAAGATCGGCTCGTGAAGGACGCTACTGGGCAGTTGGAGGCGGTCGCCCTCCAGTAACAATGGATGGCAGAGGAGCGACGCTCACAACAACGAGCAGAGTGGATAAAATTCAGCAAGTTGGCACAGTAGGAGGTACAACTGGTGCATCTGCCATCCATCTCAGTCAGTCAACCCATGGGACCTGCTGGGTCTGTCCCGTGACATCCTGCCAGCGAGCCTTCGAGAATTCACGCGCCTCGAAGTGTACACGGCCTGGCGCAGGCTCCGTGCTGACGTCAACGTCACTTAGTGGCCAATCGCGGTCATTGGTTACTATTGGTGCGTGTACGTGTGTGTGTGTGTGAGTGCGTGCTTTTACAGCTTGCACGGTGAGTTGCCAGCAGTGGCACACGCAATGAGTGGGGGGTTCACACCACATGGGCGGCGGGCACAACTTGGGCACAACGTTGGCACAACTTGGGCACAACGTTGGCACAACGTTGGCACAACTTGGGCACAACGTTGGCACAACTTGGGCACAACTTGGGCGCAATGTTGGCACGACGTTGGCATACGCGGACCACGAGAGCCTCGCCGCTGGACAAGGGATGGAGACGCCGCCCCAGTGGGTGCCGGGGCACTTTGCACGGCGGCTTCATTCCTCACTCAATATTTTCCGGCTCGCTTGTCGACTGGAGTAGGTGCCGCGTGACTATTAGTCTCGGCCCACAGCGAGAGGTCTACTGGATGCAGTGCTCCGTCCGAATTCACCTGGAGGCGGCCGATGGCGACCAGGCAGTACTTGCTCCCTTGCGACGCCTCCGAGTCCTCCTCCGTCATGGTCATGCCTGGGGGGGGAGGGGGAGGAGAGGGAAGCACCCGTCACGCCTCGACGCCACGCGGAACGGCTCTCGCCTGCGCGGAAGGGAGGTGGCGCACCTGGGGTAGACACCTGGCGGAGGAGGCCGGGCACACCCGCTCGCAGCTGGCGGATTCACGCGAGATCAGGCGCTCGTGCCGCTCTAGTAAAGCTCCGTACCGAGCGTCGCTGCTCGGCTCCGCGTGGCGAGCGTGACTTGGGGGGCCGACCGACAGGGGAAGATGACTCACGGCGTGGATCGCTTCTCTACAAAACATCATCGCCGAGTCTCGAAATCTCCCGCTGCGTTGGGAAGGGATTTGGCCAACGCCGTCCGAGACGACGAGAGTTCCGCTCCGGAGAGCCCCGCGGCCGCACGAGAGGGCACAGCGCTCGCGAGATCCTCGCCAACCCGACGCGCCGTGCTGCCGTTGCATAGCCCGGGAGGGATTCGGGAGACTCCACGCAGATCTCCACGCGATCCGCCGGCCCTCTGCACTCGAAAGCGCCGGCTCAGAGCCGTCCGCCGCCGACCGCAGCTGGCGCGACAACCAGAAGAGAGCGAAACGCACTGTCCTGAAGCGGACAGCACGAACACAAAGACAACATTTGCGCGTAGAGCTTGGGACGGGCTCGTCAGACTCGGTGCGCCACGTTTTGGCCGGAGACATCAAACCGGAGCGTTACCGCCGCTGCCCTTGGCGGCGTGAGGGCGCCGGCGACGTGGGGCTGATTTACAGAGGGGGGGGGGGGGGTCTGGGGGAAGGGGGGGGTCTGGGGGAGGGAGGGGGTCTGGGGGAGGGGGGGGGGTCTGGGGGAGGGGGGGGGGTCTGGGGGAGGGCGACATCGCGAGTCCAGGGCCCCACGGCGCGCGGTCGAGGGGGATGTTTGCGGGGTCGCTCTGCCCGGCCCCCCGCCGTGCCCCGCCGTGCCCCGCCGGGCCGCCTGCCGGGGCCGCCTGCTGCGGGGGCTGTCGGGCACGCGGTGGACTCGGCCTCGCCGGTGGGAGCGGTGGCGCAGCGCCACCAACCCGGGCCACCCGAGTTCGACTCCTGCACGTGCCCGATAACAATCCCCTAGGTCGACTCGACACTGGGGAGACAAAGGCGGCCGTGTGCGGTGTGACCTGCCCCAACAGTCTGGATTTTGTCGGTTTCTGCAGAATCTCCCAGGATGCGTCATGCCTGACCGCCTTTGTTTCCCCTATGGCGGTGTTTACCACCACACTAGGTACCCATTTAAGGCCGAGTAGACGTAGGGGAAGCCCGGGTCTGCAGACGCCAATCATCACCGACGTTGCCTTTAGCTCAGAATTTAAATCGGGTCACCGGGTTCATTGCGCAACGTGCGAGCCACTGCGCCAGACACCAACACACAACAACACAGACAAAGATCCCCTGTATAGCCTTTACCAGACCCATGGGGCAAGTGCTGTTCGCGAGCACCGATGAAGACTGGCACAGTGCACGAGGGGTGGTGTGGTCAGCCTTTATCTCCAGATTGCTGATGTTTACAGCACCGGATACTTAAGGCTGAGTCGACCTAGGGGAGGCCCAGGAATGGTTAATGTATTCGTCACCGGTGTTGGCCGCGAGCGGAAATCAAACTCGGGTCTCCTATCTCGTGGCACAGTGCGCTAACCACTGCGCCACCGCTCCCTACACACGCCAGCAAACACAGCTGCACACATCAACAGATACACGCACAGCAACACACACACACAGCACGTGTCCTCTGACACGCACACACATCGCCACGCATCATGAGATGCGTTATTAAAAAACACACGTGTCTGTGCGCGCGTGTGCATGGGGAGCGGTTCGCGTGTCGCGCTGACGAACCCGGCGACCAGAGTTCGAGTCCTGATCGCGGCCAACACCACTGACCATTATCTAAATCGGTCCAAGGCCTCCTCTAGGTGGACTCAACCTTGAAAATATATAGTACCTGGTGCGTTGTGTAAACATCAGCACTGTGGAGTCAAAGGCGTTCGTTGGAGCATGGCGCTGGTCACACCGACCCCTCGAGTGCTGTGCCGACCTTCGTGGATGGGCTACTCGCTAACAGCACTTTCCTCAACAGGCTGCGTTATCTATATGGGGTGTCTTTGTGTGCGTGTGTGCCTGTGCGGCGCCCTATGAAATTATAAACACATCAAAACAAAGTGACACGAGGCAGCATCGTCAGCTGCGGCGCCCTGGCAGAAAAACAGCAACATTCGCAACTATTCGGGCAGAGGGGAGAGAGGGGGAGCAGGGACGGAGGCGGGGGACGAGCGGGGGGAGAAAATAAACGGGAGCAGAGAGACGAGGAGATGGGGAGGGAGACGGGGAGGTGGGGGGGAGGGAGATAGGGGGGGGAGACGGGGAGGTGGGGAGATGGGGGGGAGATGGGGAGAGAGACCGGGAGGGAGACGGGGAGATGGGGAGGGAGATGGGGAGGTGGGGGGGGAGGGAGATGGGGGGGGGGGGGAGACGGGGAGGTGGGGAGATGGGGGGGAGATGGGGGGGAGATGGGGAGAGAGACCGGGAGGGAGACAGGGAGATGGGGAGGGAGACGGGGAGATGGGGGGGGGAGATGGGGGGGAGACGGGGAGAGAAAAAGGGGGAGAGGGAAACAGGGCGATGGGGAGGGGAGAGGGGGAGGGGTGCGAGGGGGGGAAGAGGAGGACAGGAAGAAGCGAATCACGCGAGCGAGGAAAGTTTGGCAGAGTGCGATGCGAGCGCGTGCATCGGTGTGCGCGTGGGGGGAGCGGTGGCGTAGTGATTAGCGCACTTTGCTATGAACCCGGGGTTGACCCAAGTTCGATTCCCGAAATATGTGATCTAGTCCTGAGCCTCCCGTCGGTCGACTCAACCTTAAATGAGTTCCTGACGCGGTGCGTGGCCACACACACCCTCGTCTGCCGTGTCGACCTGCATAGGAGCTCTCGAACAGCCCTTGCCACGATATAGTCTGCTCAAGGCTATACGGAAGACCTTCGTATTTTTAGTTTTGTGTGTTTGTGTGCACCTGCAGTTATTGCAGTGGCGGATCCAATGGAGGGGTGGTGGTGGGGGGGGGGGTTGAGCCCCCCCCCCCCACCACTGCCTCCCCCTTGAGTCCTCGGAAATTGGTATTTTATTGATACACAAATACCGTGCATGGTTAGAAATCTCACAACACCCGAGCAGGACGCGTGTGCGCGTGTGTGTGTGCGCGTGTCTGCGTGCACGTGGTCGTGTGTGTGTGCGCGTGTCTGCGTGCACGTGGTCGTGTGTGTGTGCGCGTGTCTGCGTGCACGTGGTTGTGTGCGTGTGTTGTGGGGAGCGGTGGCGTAGCGGTTAGCGCGTTGAGCGACGAACTCCGGTGGTCCGAGTTCGATTCCCGCTCACGGGCAGCAGCAGTGGGCCCTCTCCTGGCTCAACTCGGCGTTGACGTTCACACACAGTGCGTCGTGTGTCAACATTGGCACTGGGAGAGAGAGAGACAAAGGCGGCCGGGCATTGCGTTGGCAAGCTGGCGGCGTGTGGCAGGGCTGCCCTGGGGGCTCTTTAACGTCTCACCGGCGGGCGGCCAGGCCTTGATGTAGCCCGTGCAGTGCACCACGGCGTGCTGCGCCTCGCCCTCCTTCACGGGGCCCAGGCTGTTCCTGCGTGCGGCGGGGACACCGCGTCAGTGCCACCACCTCGTCAACGTCGTCATCATCATCATCATCATCGCCATCATCATCATCGCCATCATCATCATCGCCATCATCATCATCGCCATCATCATCGCCATCATTATCATCATCGCCATCATCGCCATCATCGCCATCATCATCATCATCGCCATCATCACCATCATCATCAAAATCATCGCCATCATCATCTTCATCGCCATCATCATCATCATCATCGCCATCATCGCCATCATCATCGCCATCGCCATCATCATCGCCATCATCATCATCGCCATCATCATCATCATCATCGCCATCATCATCTTCATCGCCATCATCATCGCCATCATCATCATCGCCATCGCCATCGCCATCATCATCGCCATCATCGCCATCATCATCATCATCATCGCCATCATCATCAACATCATCATCATCACCATCATCATCGCCATCATCGCCATCATCATCATCATCGCCATCATCATCAACATCATCATCATCACCATCATCATCGCCATCATCGCCATCATCATCATCATCGCCATCGCCATCATCATCGCCATCATCATCATCGCCATCATCATCATCATCATCGCCATCATCATCTTCATCGCCATCATCATCGCCATCATCATCATCGCCATCGCCATCATCATCGCCATCATCGCCATCATCATCATCATCATCGCCATCATCATCAACATCATCATCATCACCATCATCATCGCCATCATCGCCATCATCATCATCATCGCCATCATCATCAACATCATCATCATCACCATCATCATCGCCATCATCATCGCCATCATCATCATCATCGCCATCATCGCCATCATCATCGCCACCCAGTGCCGGATTAAGCGAGTGCAGGGCCTGCAGCATATGGTATTCAGGGGCCTTAAATAATAATAAAAAAAACACGTAAATATTAAAACATAAAATGTTTCACTTGCATAGTAAAGTAATTGTAATTTTTCATTTGCTATACAGCCAGACAACACGACAAATCTCTAACCGTAAACACCCAGTCGTTCATAAAAGTTTAAGGCAGTATAGTACTATAGTAATAGAGCAAGTGCAGGATCACTGAACCGGAATTGATAGCTTGAAAGCATTTAGCACGGGGCCCTTGAAAGTGCGGGGCCCGTAGCTACTGCACATGTAGCTACTACATGTGTAGCTACTACACATGTAGTAGCTACACATGTAGCTACTACATGTGTAGTAGCTACTACACATGTAGTAGCTACTGCACATGTAGCTACTGCACGTGTAGCTACTACACGTGTAGCTACTGCACATGTAGCTACTACATGTGTAGCTACTAGTGTAGCTACTACACGTGTAGCTACTGCACGTGTAGCTACTGCACGTGTAGCTACTAGTGTAGCTACTACACGTGTAGCTACTACACGTGTAGCTACTACACGTGTAGTAGCTACACGTGTAGCTGCTGCACGTGTAGCTACTACACGTGTAGCTACTACACGTGTAGCTACTACACGTGTAGTAGCTACACGTGTAGCTGCTGCACGTGTAGCTACTACACGTGTAGCTACTACACGTGTAGCTACTACACATGTAGCTACTACATGTGTAGTAGCTACACGTGCAGTAGCAAAAGTAGCTACATATGTGGCTACTTTTGGTACGAGAATCATCCGGCACTGTCACCATCATCATCATCGCCATCATTGCCAAGATCGTCATCGCCCATCATCCACCACTCGCACATCATCACCATTACTTGGTCACCAATGATCAACATCGTTATCATCATAATGTATGTTATCTCATATGTGTTCACACATCACACACACAAACGCCGCACGCGCAAACAATTTTTACAAAGACAAAAGATCCCCTTGTGGCCTTCAACAGACTGTTGGGGCAAGTGCTGTTCGCGAGCAGCTGTGAAGGCCGACCGAGAATTGAATTCGGGTTGGTAGCGCAGTGCGCTAACCACGACACTACCGCTCCTAACACACACCACACACACACACACCACACAAAACAGACACCACACACACCACACACACACCACACACACCACACATGCGCACACACCACACAACACACGCACACACACCACACACAACACATGCACACACCACACAAAACACACACCACACGCACAACACACAACACACGCACACACACAACACACACACCACACAACACACGCACACACACCACACACACCCCACACACACAACACACACAACAGACACACACCACACACACAACACACGCACATACCACACCACACGCAAACCACACACACGCACACACACCACACACACAACACACACACAGAAGGATGTCTCTCGCCGTCTGTCCGCCGACGCCAGAATGCCGGGATTATGATTGTTGTAGATTCTGACGATGTTCATGTATTTCTTAGGAACCTGACGCTGATCCTCGCCGCACGCCGGGGGAGTGTCGGGTTTCGCTGCCCGCGACGGAGCTTACGGACTGACCACGGTTTCACCCCCATGTCCCCACCGTGACCCTCGTGTCCCCACCGTGACCCCCGTGTCCCCACCGTGACCCCCGCATCCACCGTGAACCCGCGTGTCCCCACGGTGACCCCGTGTCCCCACCGTGACCCCACGGTGACCCCCGTGTCCACCATGACCCTGTGACCCCTGTGTCCCCCGTGTCCCCACCATGACCCCCGTGACCCCACGGTGACCCCCGTGTCCACCGTGACCCCCGTGTCTACCATGACCCTGTGACCCCACGGTGACCCCAGTGTCCCCACGGTGACCCCCGTGTCCCCACCGTGACCCCAGTGACCCCACGGTGACCCCCGTGTCTACTGTGACCCCCGTGTCTACCATGACCCTGTGTCCCCACCGTGACCCCGTAACCCCACGGTGACCCCCGTGTCCACCATGACCCTGTGACCCCCATTCACCGGTAGCGGTTGCGGAGGTGACCCAAGCGGTTGGCAGTGACCGGGTCCACGGGCGCCGTGCCGCACCTGGCACGCGTCAGGGTTCAGCACAGGGTCAGGGAGGGGTTGATTGGCAGAATCAGGCATAAGAGTTGGGTATAGGGTTAGAACCAGCGATAGGTTTATGGTTAAGGAGAGGGGTAGGCTTAGGGGTATTCGTGTTATGGATAGGATTAGGGTAGTGTGAGGAGTAGTAGGGGTAGTGTTAGTATCAGAGGCAGTAGGGTTAGTGTTCGGGTATGTGTATTGGTAGTATAAGGACTGGCAGCGTTGGTGTAAGGGAATCGTGTTAGGGGTAGTAGTCGTAATACTGTCGTATTAGTAGTGGTAGTATATGCAGTAGTAGTAGTAGTCGTGTTAGTGTATGTAGAAGTAGTGTAGTAGTAGTGTATTAGTAGTGTGGTGTATGTAGTAGTAGTAGTCGTGTTAGTGTATGTAGAAGTAGTGTTAGTGTATGTCGTAGTAGCGTAGTAGTAGTGTATGTGTAGTGGTAGTGTAGTAGTAGTAGTGTAGTAGTAGTGTAGTAGTAGTGTAGTAGTAGTAGTGTAGTAGTAGTGTAGTAGTAGTAGTGTAGTAGTAGTGTAGTAGTAGTGTAGTAGTGTAGTAGTAGTGTAGTAGTAGTAGTGTAGTAGTGTAGTAGTGTAGTAGTAGTAGTGGTAGTGTAGTAGTAGTGTAGTAGTAGTGGTAGTGTAGTAGTAGTAGTGTTGGAGTATGAGTAGTGGTAGTGTAGTAGTAGTGTTAATGTAGTAGTAGTAGTGTAGTAGTAGTAGTGTAGGTATGAGTAGTGGTAGTGTAGTAGTAGTGTAGTAGTAGTAGTGTAGTAGTAGTAGTGTAGTAGTAGTAGTGTTGGAGTATGAGTAGTGGTAGTGTAGTAGTAGTGGTGTAGTAGTGGTAGTGTAGTAGTAGTGTAGTAGTAGTAGTGTAGTAGTAGTGGTGTAGTAGTAGTAGTGTTGGAGTATGAGTAGTAGTAGTGTAGTAGTAGTGTAGTAGTAGTGGTAGTGTAGTAGTAGTGTAGTAGTAGTAGTGTAGTAGTAGTAGTGTAGTAGTAGTGTTGGAGTATGAGTAGTGGTAGTGTAGTAGTAGTGTAGTAGTAGTAGTGTAGTAGTGGTGTAGTAGTAGTAGTGTTGGAGTATGAGTAGTAGTAGTGTAGTAGTAGTGTTGGAGTATGAGTAGTGGTAGTGTAGTAGTAGTGTAGTGGTGTAGTAGTGGTGTAGTAGTAGTAGTGTTGGAGTATGAGTAGTGGTAGTGTAGTAGTGTAGTAGTAGTAGTGTTGGAGTATGAGTAGTGGTAGTGTAGTAGTGTAGTAGTAGTAGTGTAGTAGTAGTGTAGGTATGAGTAGTGGTAGTAGTAGTGTAGTAGTGGTAGTGTAGTAGTAGTAGTGTTGGAGTATGAGTAGTGGTAGTGTAGTAGTAGTGTAGTAGTAGTAGTGTAGTGTAGTAATGTAGTAGTGGTGTAGTAGTAGTAGTGTTGGAGTATGAGTAGTGGTAGTGTAGTAGTGTAGTAGTAGTAGTGTTGGAGTATGAGTAGTGGTAGTGTAGTAGTGGTAGTGTAGTAGTAGTGTAGTAGTAGTAGTGTAGTAGTAGTGTAGTAGTAGTAGTGTAGTAGTAGTAGTGTTGGAGTATGAGTAGTGGTAGTGTAGTAGTGTAGTAGTAGTAGTGTTGGAGTATGAGTAGTGGTAGTGTAGTAGTGTAGTAGTAGTAGTGTAGTAGTAGTAGTGTAGTAGTAGTGGTAGTGTAGTAGTAGTAGTGTTGGAGTATGAGTAGTGGTAGTGTAGTAGTAGTGTTAGAGTATGAGTAGTGGTAGTGTAGTAGTGGTAGTGTAGTAGTAGTGTAGTAGTAGTGTAGTAGTAGTGTTAGAGCATGAGTAGTGGTAGTGTAGTAGTGTAGTAGTAGTAGTGTAGTAGTAGTAGTAGTGTAGTAGTAGTGGTAGTGTAGTAGTAGTAGTGTTGGAGTATGAGTAGTGGTAGTGTAGTAGTAGTAGTGGTAGTGTAGTAGTAGTGTAGTAGTAGTGTAGTAGTAGTAGTGTTGGAGTATGAGTAGTGGTAGTGTAGTAGTGGTAGTGTAGTAGTAGTGTAGTAGTAGTGTTGGAGTATGAGTAGTGGTAGTGTAGTAGTGTAGTAGTAGTAGTGTAGTAGTAGTAGTGTAGTAGTAGTAGTGTAGTAGTAGTAGTGTAGTAGTAGTGGTAGTGTTGGGGGTCACGCCACCCGCCCCCTACCGCATGCGGCTGATGAAGGAGCGCCGCGAGCCCATGCACATGCGCATGGACGACTGCTGGCCCTCCTTCTTCACGGTGCCCGTCTTCAGGTCCAGGATGCGGCCTGAGCAACAGCACGGGGAGGGGGCCGGTGGGGGGGGGGGGCATGGGAGGGGGGGGGGTTACTCCTGAACCCCCCTCAGTCACCCCCCTGGCCTTGTCAGCCACCCCAGACGACGACCCCTTGTTGTCCCCTTGGCTGTCCCCTCCCTGCGCCTCCTGGTTACCCCAAAGGAACCCCCCAACCCGGGGAGCCACCACGACCACCCCTACATCCACGTGCCCCCTCAGCTACCCACCCCCCCGCTAAGACGATCGAGGTGGCCGTCACTGAGGTGTGGGTTTGCGTGGCGTCTAGCGCAGAGCCGCAGGTGCGCGGCTCGCCCAGCGTGTCGCGGCTACACCGTGCGCTCGAGACGAGGGAGAGAGGCAGAGGGTCACTACTCATAGACGGAGGAGACGGGGCGGTAGAGAGAGATGTGGAGCCTGCACTCGAGCAGGGGCATGGAGCCCGCAGCGCGTGCGGCTGCGAGGGTGGTGGGGGGGGGCAGGGAGTTCCAAATCGCTGGGGTGACGGGGGGCCAGCAGAGCAGAAGGAGCGACCTCCCACTGAGTAGAGGTTGACTGGGAGGAGTTCAGAATGGATCGTTCCGGCCACCTGCTTCGAGACCCCCTCTGGCTGCCTGCGTCCGAGACCCCCACGGCGTCCCCGGCACTTCGCAATCAGAATCTTTCCCAGAGGCGGGTCACGTGCACCCTTGACCCCGACGGTCTCCCCCCCCCTCCCACTACCCCCTGCGTGTTGGGGGGGTCCCGGATCGGTGAGTGGGGGGGGGCTGCGGCACTCGTCCCGCGTCGACAAGGGTGGGGGGGGCGACTCTCGCTCTGCCCGCCGGCGACGGTGCCGCGAGTCCCGCGTTCTTTGTTTCAGCTGCATCGCCTCTGCGCGAGGCTGCGCGGGCACGTCGTTGTGCATCTAGAGACAAAGGTCCCCCAGGTGGCCTCTAAAGACCGTTAGGACAAGTGCCCCGGCGAGCGCCTATCAAGGGGCCGGCGTTGCCGCGCGAACCCGGGTCGTGGGGAGGGAGGGACGGGGTGGTCAGCACCGCCGTACCCAAGCCGCCTTTGTCTCCCCCAGCGCTCGTGTTTTGCACCACGGCACTGGCTGGCCGAGTCAGCCTCGGATGTCACTCGCCGCTGACGAGAGCCGTGGACGGGGAAACGAACCCTGGCCGCTTGGGTTCGCAGTGCGGTGGCGCTAAACCGCCGTGCCACCGCTCCCCGCACACTCGACGTGTGGACGCGGTACACACGTGTCGCGGGCGTGCACAACACAAACCACATGCGTGTCGGGTCTGTTTTGTTAATCTTCACCAAATTCATTGCAATCGCGCTGCGGACAGTCACGGCACGAGAGCGGTTTCCGTTCGAAACCTCTCACGGCCAGCGAGCAGTGCATCACCACGTGACGAGAACGGTCCGCTGAAGGAGATATCACAGAACGACTTCTGATATCTCGAGTGACCTCGTATCCTCACTCCGGGTGGGGGTGGGGGCGGTGTTAATTGCAATTTTAAAAAACTACTTTCTCAGAGCTCGAATTTTTGCAAAATTAAGTGAACAAACTTTTAACGTGACGTGGTATTTTGTGCAGTAATTGTAGTGGTGGTGTCACACACAGATAGGTAATGATGTGTGTACGTGTGTGTAGGTGTAAGCGTGTGTGTGTGTGTAAGTATGGGTTTGCGGTGGTGGTGTCACACAAGCAGCGGTGTGTAGATGTGCGTGTGTGTGTGCGGGTGTGTGTGTGCGGGTGTGTGTAGGTGCGGGTGTATGTGTGTGTGCGGATGTATGTAGGTGCGGGTGTGTGTGTGTGGTGGTATCACACACAGGCAGGCAGGCCCAGGCAGGGTGACTGGTTTGTCCGTCCGTCTGCCCACGCGTGCCACACCCGACACAAACACCCACGCACACCGTCACACGCACACCCCGCACAGAGGCACAGATCCAGTATCCCCCCACCCTCCCCCTACTAGAGACGTAGTGCAGAGTGTTGGGGCCTGAATGGCGTTGTTGAGGCCTCACCACACCACCCCCTTGTGAGGCACCAGGCAGGCCTTCTCAGAGGCTCACATCCCGTATACACACACACGCACACACCTACACACACACACCTATACAGACACACCTGTACACACACGCACACACCTATACAGACACACCTGTACACACACACGCACACACCTATACAGACACACATGTACACACACACGCACACACCTATACACACACTTATACAGACACACCTGTACACACACGCACACACCTATACACACACACACTTATACAGACACCTATACACACACACCTTTTACAAACCCCGCACACAGCGAGACCATCATGCACAACGCACGTCATTATCCCCCCCACCCCCCACCTCTTGTTTCCATCAGTGTTTGTCCGATGGAGAGACTCGCCCCCGCCATATGAACGTGTAATCTTCTGTCTGCGCTGGCTCGGGCCCGTACACAGGAGATGGCCACCACGTCGGCGGCAGTGCGAGGAAATCACTTTGGCTTTTTATCTTTCCCGTGATCCCTTCCTCCCTCCACGCCTCCACTCCCTCTCCGCAGTGATCCGCGCATGTCTCCCTCTGCCATCCCTCCTCCACTCCATTCCCCTACTCTTTGGTTCTTTAGGTAAAGTCACGTAGGTAGGAACATAAATAATAGATTCCTCCAATACCCCCCTCTGCTCCTCACCCTTCCCTCCCTCCCTCCCTCGTCTCCCTCCCTCCCTCCCAGTCTGACCCGCTTACCTCCTCTTTCTTCCCCCCCCGGCCCCGCCCCCGGGTGAGGAATGCGCCCTAACGAGTCGGGATTCTTGGAAAGCGGCGGCGTTCGGCTCGGCGCGGCGCTCCGGCCCCGCGATTCCGGGAACCCTTCGCTGCTCCGCGCTGCTCGCGATTATTTTGTGTCTTTTTGTCGGCCCGCATTTCTTGGGCGGTTTCCAATTCTCCACACACACCCCACCGTCCCCTCTTGTTTTTTGTCTTGCGGCGAAAAGATGAGAGGGAGCGGGAGAGTGAGACAGAGAGAGAGACAGAGACAGGGAGAGAGACAGGGGGAGTGAGACAGGGAGAGTGAGACAGGGAGAGTGAGACAGGGAGAGTGAGACAGGGAGAGTGAGACAGGGAGAGAGAGACAGGGAGAGAGAGACAGGGAGAGAGAGACAGGAAGAGAGAGACAGGGAGAGAGAGACAGGGAGAGAGAGACAGGGAGAGAGAGACAGGGAGAGGGAGAGACAGGGAGAGAGAGACAGGGAGAGTGAGACAGGGAGAGAGAGAGACAGGGAGAGTGAGACAGGGAGAGTGAGACAGGGAGAGAGAGACAGGGAGAGAGAGACAGTGAGAGTGAGACAGGGAGAGAGAGACAGGGAGAGTGAGACAGGGAGAGTGAGACAGGGAGAGAGAGACAGGGAGAGTGAGACAGGGAGAGAGAGAGACAGGGAGAGTGAGACAGGGAGAGTGAGACAGGGAGAGAGAGACAGGGAGAGAGAGACAGGGAGAGTGAGACAGTGAGAGTGAGACAGGGAGAGTGAGACAGGGAGAGAGAGACAGGGAGAGAGAGGGAGCGGGAGAGTGAGACAGGGAGAGAGAGAGACAGGGAGAGTGAGACAGGGAGAGTGAGACAGGGAGAGTGAGACAGGGAGAGTGAGACAGGGAGAGAGAGACAGGGGGAGAGAGAGACAGGCAAGGAAGGGGAGGGGGGGTGCATGCGCGTGTGCGCGCGTCTGTCCGCAAGCGATGTGACGAGGATGCCCTCTAGCGGCCACTGCTCACTCCAGCACCTTCCTCGTCTCACTCGTTCCTCGCGACTCTCTTCGACCCACGACTCCCTGCCGGGCAGAGTGTCTTGCAGCCCCTTGTCAGCCAGAAGCCGGCAAACGCTCCCTCGCTCAAGACGTTGGACAGAGCTTCTTCTCGAGCCGTCGAACGTCTCCCCGCACTGGGCGCGTTTGGCGACTGCCACCGCACACACACGGTGAGCTCGGCTCTTCAGTTGCGACCCTGATGTTGTCTGCGGCGAGGGGATCCCATCAGAGCAGGCGAACCGGGGACGAGCCGAGTCAACACGCAGGCGGTGCGCGGCAGCGTGGCACGGGCTCAAGCTCTCAGCCTTGTCCAGACCACGGGCTCAAGAGAACTGAACGTGTGGCCACTGTGCCGCTGGGCGACCACCGAGTCAGGGAGTTGAGGCGGCGTGGCCACGGGGTGCTTGGTGAACTCGTCAACAATCTCTGCCTCCTCTCCCTCCCTTCTTACATCCCTTCATGACTCTTTCCCTCCCTGCGTCCACTCCTTCCCAGCCTGCATGCATCCCTCTCTCCCTCCACTCCCCCCCTCTCTCACTCCCCCCCCCCTCACGCCCCCACTCCCTCCGAGGCTGCCCTGTTTACCCCTCCTCTCGTTCTCACTTCTTCCAACAAAGGCAAACATATAGCCTGAACAGACTGTTGGGGCAAGCGCTGTTAGCGAGCACCTATGAAGGCCGTCACTGTACACGAGGGGGTGGGTGGCCAGCACCACGCCCGACCGCCTTTGTCTCCCCAGTGGCGATGTTCACACACCGCACCGGGTACTCATTTGAGGCCGAGTCGACCTTAGGAGAGCCCGGAAGACCCGGTTCAGACGATCGTCACCGGTGTTAGCCGTGAGCGGGAATCGAACTCGGCTTCAAGAACGGGTGGCGCGCTAAGCGCTGCGCCACCGCTCCCGTACCCGTCATGGCGCTCTCCGAGGTGCTGAGCTGCTCGCGGAGTTTGTCGACGTCGTCGGGGTGCGTCTGGTCGTAGAGGGTGCCGCCGAACCACTCGGACTGCGGCTGGTTCAGCACGGGCGTCACCGAGTCCGACACGAAGATGATCCGCCCCGTCTCGCACGCCGCCACGAACAGGAAGCCGTCGGCCGCCTCCAGGATCAGGTGCTTCAGCTCCTGCGGGCCGGCGAGGCGAGCGGGGGGGGCAGAGACCACAGGTAATGGGGGAGGGGGGGGGGTGTTGAGTGTGGACGGGGGGTGGGGGGGGCGGGGGGGGCAGAGACCACAGGTAATGGGGGAGGGGGTGGAGCGAGCGGGACGCACTGACGGGGGGGGGGGGGGGGACACGGGGAGCACACGAGACAGAGGAGGTGGAACACAGAGGACGTGGTAGACAAACAAGACGGGGCACAGAACACGGGGCACGGAATCTACAGAATATGGGACATGCCACGGGACACATGGGATGATGGGACACAATCGGCAGGGCACGTAGGAAACAGGACACAGAAGATGAGGGACTTGGGATAAGGAAGACACGGGACACATATGGGAGACATGGGCTAGATGTCGTCGTGGGGCATGTCTGTGGTGTGGGGCCAGTAGACACGCACACACCTGGCTGGGGGCACGTGCTGTGCGTGCGACGGGGATGTGTGTGTGTGGCGGGTGTAGCACACAAAGACAAAGAATACCCGTCTAGTTTTAACAAACTGCGAGCACCTATTAAGGCCGGCACGGTACACGAGGGGGTGGGTGGCCAGCACCACGCCCGACCACCTTTGTCTTCCCAATGACGATTATTTTACAAACCGCACCAGGTACTCATTTGAGGCTGAGTCGATCTAGGGGAGGCCCAGAACCCGATTCAGACAATCGTCTACCGATGTTGCCTGAACCTCGGGTTCGCCGGGTTCGTAGCGCAGCGCACCGACCGCCAACGCTGCCGCTCTCCACGCACGCACGCGCACACACGCGCACGCACCTGATCGGTGAGGAAGGAGGGCTTGTAGGCGCCCTCCGTGGGAGTGTTGCCCGTGCCGCGCAGCGACTTCATGTGCGACACGGCCATGCGCAGGATGGTCAGCTTGTCGGGCTTGCGCGCGAGCGCACTGCACGTGGGCACCATGTCGCACAGCTCCGTGATGTACGCCGTCATCTTGTTCCGACGACGCCGCTCGATCTCGCTGTGATTCTCCCTGGGCGGGAGGGGGCGGTTGGCGGGGTTTGTTTGGGGACGGGGAGGAGGGGAGGGCGGTGGCGGCGGTGGGTGTGGGTTGTGTGGTGTGATTGTGTGGTGTGGGTTGTGTGATGTGGTGTGGGTTATGTGGTGTGGGTTGTGTTGTGTGGGTTGTGTGGTGTAGGTTGTGTGGTGTGGGTTGTGTGGTGTGGTGTGGGTTATGTGGTGTGTGTTGTGTTGGTGTGTGTGGTGTTGGTGTGTGTGTATGTGGTGTTGTTGTGTGTAGTGTTGGTGTGTGTGGTGTGGGTTGTGTGGTGTAGGTTGTGTGGTGTAGGTTGTGTGGTGGGGGTTGTGCGGTGTGGTGTGGGTTATGTGGTGTGTGTTGTGTTGGTGTGTGTGGTGTTGGTGTGTGTGTGTGGTGTTGGTGTGTGTGGTGTTGGTGTGTGTGGCGTGGATTGTGTGTGGTGTGTGTGGTGTGGGTGTGTGTGGTGTGGGTTGTGTGGTGTGAGTGTGTGGTGTGGGTTGTGTTGTGTGGGATGTGTGGAGTAGGTTGTGTGGTGTGGGTTATGTGGTGTGTGTTGTGTTGGTGTGTGTGGTGTTGGTGTGTGTGGTGTGGATTGTGTGTGGTGTGTGTGGTGTGGGTTGTGTGGTGTAGGTTGTGTGGTGTGGGTTGTGTGGTGTGGGTTGTGTGGTGTGGTGTGGGTTATGTGGTGTGTGTTGTGTTGGTGTGTGTGGTGTTGGTGTGTGTGTGTGGTGTTGGTGTGTGTGGTGTTGGTGTGTGTGGTGTGAATTGTGTGTGTGGTGTGTGTGGTGTTGGTGTGTGTGGGTGGGTGGATTGTGTGTGTGGTGTTGGTGTGTGTGGTGTTGGTGTGTGGATTGTGTGTGGTGTTGGTGTGTGGATTGTGTGTGGTGTAGGTGTGTGTGGTGTGTGTGGTGTGGATTGTGTGTGTGGTGTGTGTGGTGTTGGTGTGTGTGGCGTGGATTGTGTGTGTGGTGTTGGTGTGTGTGGGTGGGTGGATTGTGTGTGTGGTGTTGGTGTGTGTGGTGTTGGTGTGTGGATTGTGTGTGGTGTAGGTGTGTGTGGTGTGCATTGTGTGTGTGGTGTGTGTGGTGTTGATTGTGTGTATGTGGTGATGGTGTGTGTGGTGTGGATTGTGTGTGTGGTGTTGATGTGTGTTGTGTTGGTATGTGTGGTGTGAATTGTGTGTGTGTGGTGTTGGTGTGTGTGGTGTGTGTGATGTTGGTGTGTGTGGTGTTGGTGTGTGTGGTGTAGATTGTGTGTGTGTTGGTGTGTGTGGTGTTGGTGTGTGTGGTGTTGGTGTTTGTTGTGTTGGTGTGTGTGGTGTGAATTGTGTGTGTGTGTTGGTGTGTGTGTGTGGGGTGGATTGTGTGTGTGGTGTGTGCGTTGTGTGTGGTGTTGGTGTGTGTGTGTGTGGAGGGGGCGTGTGCATGAATGTGGGGAGGTGGGCAAGGGAAGGCGGCGATGGCGGGTGTGCGGTATGGGGGTGTAGTGTTGGCGGTGTGTGTGTGTGAAGAGGAGAGGAAGGGAAGACGGTGTTGGTGGGTGTGTGGCATGGATGTGTTGTGTGTGTGTGGTGTGTGTGTTGAGATTGTGTGTGTATGGGGTGTGTGGTGTGTGTGTGTGTGTGGTGTGTGCCGGTTGTGTGTGTGTGGTGTGTGTGGTGTGTGTGTGGTGAGTGTGGAGGTTGTGTGTGTGTGGTGTGTATGTGGTGTGTGTGTGGTAAGTGTGTGTGGTGTGTGTGTGGTGAGTGTGGAGGTTGTGTGTGTGTGGTGTGTGTGTGGTGTGTGTGTGGCGTGTGTGTGGTAAGTGTGTGTGGTGTGTGTGTGTGTGTGGTGTGTGCCGGTTGTGTGTGTGTGGTGTGTGTGGTGTGTGTGTGGTGAGTGTGGAGGTTGTGTGTGTGTGGTGTGTGTGTGGTGTGTGTGTGTGTGGTGTGTGTGTGGTGTGTGCAGGTTGTGTGTGTGTGGTGTGTGTGGTGTGTGTGTGGTGTGTGTGGAGGTTGTGTGTGTGTGGTGTGTGTGGTGTGTGTGTGGTGTGTGTGGAGGTTGTGTATTCATGATTGTGGAGAGACAAGGAAGGAAGGGTGGCAGCGGGGTGTTTGTGGAGGTTTTGCGTAGGGTAGGTAGGTTGGTGTGTGTGTATGTAAGGTATGAGGAGGGTAGGTAGGTTGGTGTGTGTGTATGTAAGGTATGAGGAGGGTAGGTAGGTTGGTGTGTGTGTGTGTATGTAAGGTATGAGGAGGGTAGGTAGGTTGGTGTGTGTGTGTGTGTATGTAAGGTATGAGGAGGGTAGGTAGGTTGGTGTGTGTGTGTGTGTATGTAAGGAATGAGGAGGGTAGGTAGGTTGGTGTGTGTGTATGTAAGGTATGCGGAGGGTAGGTAGGTTGGTGTGTGTGTGTGTATGTAAGGTATGAGGAGGGTAGGTAGGTTGGTGTGTGTGTGTATGTAAGGTATGAGGAGGGTAGGTAGGTTGGTGTGTGTGTATGTGTATGTAAGGTATGAGGAGGGTAGGTAGGTTGGGGTGTGTGTGTGTGTATGTAAGGTATGAGGAGGGTAGGTAAGGGAAGGAGGGTAAGGGCATGGTGTGCATGCGTATGTGTAGGTGAGTGTGCATGGATGCAGGTAGGGTGTTGTTTTGTGTAGAGTGGAGGGCGATGGGTGTAGGTGTGGGTATTGTGTGTGAGGTGTGTGTGTGAATGTGTATGAGGTGTGGTTAGGTATGTGTGTGTTGTTTGTGTGTGGTATGTGTGTGGGTTGTGGGCATACGGGATGGGTAGGTGTGTGTGCGGTGTTGATGTGTTGCTTTGTGTGCAGTGATTGTGTTGGTGTGTGTGGTTTGTGGTAGAGTGTATGTGCTTGCATGTCAGGGTGTGCATGTGGAGGGGGTTTAGAGAACAGATGTGTGAAGAGGGGGGAAATGTGTGTGTGTGTAGGTGAATTGCACGTAGTGTGTGGTGGGGGGGTGTGTATGTAGTGGGTGTGTGTAGTGGGTGTATGTGTGTAGGGTGTGTGTGTGTGTGTGCATAGTGTGTGTGTAGGGGGTGTGCGTGGGTGTGTAGGGGGTGTGCGTGGGTGTGTAGGGGGTGTGTGTAGGGGGTGTGCGTGGGTGTGTAGGGGGTGTGTGTAGGGGGTGTGCGTGGGTGTGTAGGGGGTGTGTGTAGAGGGTGTGTGTGGGTGTGTAGGGGGTGAGTGTAGGGGGTGTGTGGGTGTGTAGGGGGTGTGTGTAGGGGGTGTGCGTGGGTGTGTAGGGGGTGTGTGTAGGGGGTGTGCGTGGGTGTGTAGTGGGTGTGTGTAGGGGGTGTGTGTGGGTGTGTAGGGGGTGTGCGTGGGTGTGTAGGGGGTGTGTGTAGTGGGTGTGCATGTGTGTGTAGGGGGTGTGTGTGGGTGTGTAGGGGGTGTGTGTAGGGGGTGTGCGTGGGTGTGTAGGAGGTGTGTGTAGGGGGTGTGTAGGGGGTGTGTGTAGTGGGTGTGCGTGGGTGTGTAGGGGGTGTGTGTAGGGGGTGTGCGTGGGTGTGTGTAGGGGGTGTGCGTGGGTGTGTGTAGGGGGTGTACGTGGGTGTGTGTAGGGGGTGTGCGTGGGTGTGTGTAGGGGGTGGGCGTGGGTGTGTGTAGGGGGTGTGTGTGGGTGTGTGTGTAGGGGGTGTGCGTGGGTGTGTAGGGGGTGTTTAGGGGGTGTGCGTAGGGGGTGTGTGTAGGGGGTGTGCGTGGGTGTATAGGTGGTGTTTAGGGGGTGTGCATGTGGGTGTGTATAGGGGTGTGCGTGTGTGTGTGGGGGGGTGTGGGTGTGTGTAGGGGGTGTGCGTGGGTGTGTGTAGGGTGTGTGCGTGGGTGTGTGTAGGGGGTGTGCGTGGGTTCGTGTAGGGGGTGTGCGTCGGTGTGTGTAGGGGGTGTGCGTGGGTGTGTAGGGGTGTCCGTGGGTGTGTGTAGGGGGTGTGCGTGTGGGTGTGTAGGGGGTGTGCGTGTGCGTGGGTGTGTGTAGGGGGTGTGCGTGGGTGTGTGTAGGGGGTGTGCGTGGGTGTGTGTAGGGGGTGTGCGTGGGTATGTGTAGGGGGTGTGCGTGGGTGTGTGTAGGGGGTGTGCGTGGGTGTGTGTAGGGGGTGTGCATGGGTGTGTGTAGGAGGTGTGCGTGGGTGTGTGTAGGGGGTGTGCGTGGGTGTGTGTAGGGGGTGTGCGTGGGTGTGTGTGTAGGGGGTGTGCGTGGGTGTGTGTAGGGGGTGTCCGTGGGTGTGTGTAGGGGGTGTCCGTGGGTGTGTGTAGGGGGTGTGCATGGGTGTGTGTAGGGGGTGGGCGTGGGTGTGTGTAGGGGGTGTGCGTGGGTGTGTGTAGGGGGTGTGCGTGGGTGTGTGTGTAGGGGGTGTGCGTGGGTGTGTGTAGGGGGTGTGCGTGGGTGTGTGTAGGGGGTGTACGTGGGTGTGTGTAGGGGGTGTGCGTGGGTGTGTGTAGGGGGTGGGCGTGGGTGTGTGTAGGGGGTGTGTGTGGGTGTGTGTGTAGGGGGTGTGCGTGGGTGTGTGTAGGGGGTGTCCGTGGGTGTGTGTAGGGGGTGTCCGTGGGTGTGTGTAGGGGGTGTGCATGGGTGTGTGTAGGGGGTGGGCGTGGGTATGTGTAGGGGGTGTGCGTGGGTGTGTGTAGTGCGTGGGTGTGCATCTCGCTCATGGGCCATGCAACCGCGGTGTGTAGCCATGCGGGTGTGCGACAGAGATGTCACACACGGACAGGCCCGGGGTGTGTAGTCGTATCGGTGTGATTGTGGGTGTGTGTGCGGTGGTGGGTGTCACGCACAGACAGGCAGGGGGTGTGTAGCCGTATGAGTGTGCGTGTGAGGAGAGTGTGCGCGTGTGCGTGGGGGCGCGTGGTATTGCACAGACAGGCAGTGGGGTGTAGCCATGCGGGTGTACTTGCGGATGTGTGCATTGATGGTGTCACACACAGACAGGCAGTAGG
The DNA here is from genome assembly GCF_965212315.1 of Lampetra planeri. Taxonomy (NCBI): domain Eukaryota; kingdom Metazoa; phylum Chordata; class Hyperoartia; order Petromyzontiformes; family Petromyzontidae; genus Lampetra; species Lampetra planeri. Next base: position 21,307 of record NW_027615129.1, on the reverse strand, counting down.
GTGCAGCCAATGCGGATGCGGGTGTGTGTGGAGGTGGTGTGTGTGTGTGGTGGTATCACACACGGATAGGTAGTGGATGTGTGGGTGTGTAGTCGTGCACGTGTGTAGGCATGTGTGTGCAGGTGTGTGCAAGTGTGTGTGTGCGGGTGTGTGTGTGTGGTGGTGGTATCACACACAGACAGGCAGGCCCAGGCAGGGTGACTGGTTTGTCCGTCCGTCTGCCCACGCGTGCCACACCCGACACAAACACCCACGCACACCGTCACACGCACACCCCGCACAGAGGCACAGATCCAGTATCCCCCCGCCCTCCCCCCATACTAGAGACGTAGTGCAGAGTGTTGGGGCTGGTGCTGTTGGCGAGCACCTATTAAGGCCGGAACGGCGTGGTTGGGGCCAACTCTACCCCCCCCCCCCCCCCACGTGTGCCGACCGGACCTTAATAGATGCTCACACCCCATATACACAACACCCTGCTCACTCTCCCATCCCCATAGACCCCACCACACGCATTGACACCACCCCAATCACCCACCCAGCCCGTTCATTATCCCACAGCCCCATGCAAACCCATGTTAACGTTGAGATTCCCCTCCGCATTAAAGTGTAAGAGACGCGAACATTTTCGACTTGGAATTCTTGCAGCGAAGCAGTGCAACCGCCTTGCGACCGGGGGGGGGGGGGGGAATGGCCCAGGGAAGTTGAGATCTCAGAAAACGCTGTGTGAAATAGCGACGATATTTATCCACGACTAGAGAGGCACGCCGAGATTGTGCGCAAAGAGCGTTGGGCGCATCGTCTGTCGAGCCGAAACGTCCACTTCTCGGAGCTGGCGCGTAGCCCGACTTAGCGGACAGTCTAAATGTGCACTCCACTTGTTCCATCTGTATGGCACAGGGTGTTGTCGCCTAGCACGAGTGGGTTTTCTCCAGGTGCTCCGGTTTTCCTCCAACGTGTATGAACACTCGTTAATTGGCCGATAACGCCTTCATGTGTAGAGTACAGCAGAGCTTGGGAAATTTCTGGCGCCAGCTCATCGTGTGGCTGCTACTGCAGTTTCTGCTCGTCTGTGGTTCCTCATCGCGCCTCTGAGTCGTTCTCTCTCTCTGCGAGAGTAAGCGAGCGCTGAAACTGCATCGGCGCGTTACGGGTTGAACGTATTATTCAATGAATTGTTAAACTCATATTAATGAAGCGTCCTTCTGAGCCATTCTCCCACCTCGGGACACAGCCACTTATAGCGACAGGCGGGGTGTGCAGGTACACATCAGGGTGTACAGGTGCGGCAGGTGCGGCAGGTGTGAAGGCGTGTAGGGGGACAGGTGCGTGAGCGGGCGAACGGGGTGTGAATAGCTTGCACAGACCCAGGGCAGGTGTACAGGAATGTGCTGCATTCTCAAGAGGAATAGGATTGGAGTGTGAAGGTGTTCGGGATAGGGATGGAAATGATCGCATGGATCAAAAAACAAAATGATGATGTAATAAATTAAAACACAGGTGTGCGGGAAGCAGTGATACCTGGCACACGAGTCTCTCTCCACGGAGGCCTCCTCCGCACACCTACACACGTGGCGGGGCCGAGCACACACCACGACACACCGCACCACGACACACCAACCCACGACAAACCACCCCATGACACACCAACCCACGACACACCAACCCACGACACACCACCCCACGACACACCACCCCACGACACACCACCCCACGACACACCACCCCACGACACACCACCCCACGACACACCAACCCACGACACACCAACCCACGACACACCAACCCACGACACACCAACCCACGACACACCAACCCACGACACACCAACCCACGACACACCATATCGCGACACCCCACACCACAATACACCAAAACGCCCCATACGACAACATACAACACCACGCCACGCCAGAGCACAGCACAACACAGCGCACCACCAAGTGGAAACATGGACAACAAAATCAATGCAGAAGACGTGACCATTCCAAATAAAGAAACCGATGTTGATGATGATGATGATGGCGACAATGGAGACGATAACGTGGGGGTCATGGCAGCGTCCAGCGTGCGGTTCGGGGTACGGCGACATGAAGGCCTTGATTTGCCCAGCGTGGTTAAAGTTAGGGTCTAATTGCCCAGCGTGGTTAGAGTTAGGGTCTAGTTGTCCAGCGTGGTTAGAGTTAGGGTCTAATTGCCCAGTGTGGTTAGAGTTAGGGTCTAATTGCCCAGCGTGGTTAGAGTTAGGGTCTAGTTGTCCAGCGTGTTTAGAGTTAGGGTCTAATTGCCCAGTGTGGTTAGAGTTAGGGTCTAATTGCCCAGTGTGGTTAGAGTTAGGGTCTAATTGCCCAGCGTGGTTAGAGTTAGGGTCTAATTGCCCAGTGTGGTTAAAGTTAGGGTCTAATTGCCCAGCGTGGTTAGAGTTAGGGTCTAATTGCCCAGCGTGGTTAGAGTTAGGGTCTAGTTGTCCAACGTGGTTAGAGTTAGGGTCTAATTGCCCAGTGTGGTTAGAGTTAGGGTCTAATTGCCCAGCGTGGTTAGAGTTAGGGTCTAATTGCCCAGTGTGGTTAAAGTTAGGGTCTAATTGCCCAGCGTGGTTAGAGTTAGGGTCTAGTTGTCCAGCGTGGTTAGAGTTAGAGTCTAATTGCCCAGCGTGGTTAGAGTTAGGGTCTAATTGCCCAGCGTGGTTAGAGTTAGGGTCTAATTGCCCAGTGTGGTTAGAGTTAGGGTCTAGTTGTCCAGCGTGGTTAGAGTTAGGGTCTAATTGCCCAGTGTGGTTAGAGTTAGGGTCTAGTTGTCCAGCGTGGTTAGAGTTAGGGTCGAATTGCCCAGTGTGGTTAGAGTTAGGGTCTAATTGCCCAGTGTGGTTAGAGTTAGGGTCTGATTGCCCAGCGTGGTTAGAGTTAGGGTCTAATTGCCCAGTGTGGTTAGAGTTAGGGTCTGATTGTCCAGCGTGGTTAGAGTTAGGGTCGAATTGCCCAGTGTGGTTAGAGTTAGGGTCTAATTGCCCAGCGTGGTTAGAGTTAGGGTCTGATTGCCCAGCGTGGTTAGAGTTAGGGTCTGATTGCCCAGTGTGGTTAGAGTTAGGGTCTAATTGCCCAGCGTGGTTAGAGTTAGGGTCTAATTGCCCAGCGTGGTTAGAGTTAGGGTCTAATTGCCCAGCGTGGTTAGAGTTAGGGTCTAATTGCCCAGTGTGGTTAGAGTTAGGGTCTAATTGCCCAGCGTGGTTAGAGTTAGGGTCTAATTGCCCAGTGTGGTTAGAGTTAGGGTCTAATTGCCCAGTGTGGTTAGAGCTAAGGTCTAATTGCCCAGTGTGGTTAGAGTTGGGGTCTAATTGCCCAGCGTGGTTAGAGCTAAGGTCTAATTGCCCAGTGTGGTTAGAGCTAAGGTATAATTGCCCAGTGTGGTTAGAGCTAAGGTCTAATTGCCCAGTGTGGTTAGAGTTAGGGTCTAATTGCCCAGTGTGGTTAGAGCTAAGGTCTAATTGCCCAGTGTGGTTAGAGTTAGGGTCTAATTGCCCAGTGTGGTTAGAGTTAGGGTCTAATTGCCCAGTGTGGTTAGAGCTAAGGTCTAATTGCCCAGCGTGGTTAGAGTTAGGGTCTAATTGCCCAGTGTGGTTAGAGTTAGGGTCTAATTGCCCAGCGTGGTTAGAGTTAAGGTCTAATTGCCCAGCGTGGTTAGAGTTAGGGTCTAATTGCCCAGCGTGGTTAGAGTTGGGGTCTAATTGCCCAGCGTGGTTAGAGTTAGGGTCTAATTGCCCAGTGTGGTTAGAGCTAAGGTCTAATTGCCCAGTGTGGTTAGAGTTGGGGTCTAATTGCCCAGCGTGGTTAGAGCTAAGGTCTAATTGCCCAGTGTGGTTAGAGTTAGGGTCTAATTGCCCAGTGTGGTTAGAGCTAAGGTCTAATTGCCCAGTGTGGTTAGAGTTAGGGTCTAATTGCCCAGCGTGGTTAGAGCTAAGGTCTAATTGCCCAGTGTGGTTAGAGTTGGGGTCTAATTGCCCAGTGTGGTTAGAGCTAAGGTCTAATTGCCCAGTGTGGTTAGAGTTGGGGTCTAATTGCCCAGCGTGGTTAGAGTTAGGGTCTAATTGCCCAGTGTGGTTAGAGCTAAGGTCTAATTGCCCAGTGTGGTTAGAGTTGGGGTCTAATTGCCCAGCGTGGTTAGAGCTAAGGTCTAATTGCCCAGTGTGGTTAGAGTTAGGGTCTAATTGCCCAGTGTGGTTAGAGCTAAGGTCTAATTGCCCAGTGTGGTTAGAGTTAGGGTCTAATTGCCCAGCGTGGTTAGAGCTAAGGTCTAATTGCCCAGTGTGGTTAGAGTTGGGGTCTAATTGCCCAGTGTGGTTAGAGCTAAGGTCTAATTGCCCAGTGTGGTTAGAGTTAGGGTCTAATTGCCCAGTGTGGTTAGAGCTAAGGTCTAATTGCCCAGTGTGGTTAGAGTTAGGGTCTAATTGCCCAGTGTGGTTAGAGTTGGGGTCTAATTGCCCAGTGTGGTTAGAGTTAGGGTCTAATTGCCCAGTGTGGTTAGAGCTAAGGTCTAATTGCCCAGCGTGGTTAGAGTTAGGGTCTAGTTGTCCAGCGTGGTTAGAGTTAGGGTCTAATTGCCCAGTGTGGTTAGAGTTAGGGTCTAATTGCCCAGCGTGGTTAGAGTTAGGGTCTAATTGCCCAGTGTGGTTAAAGTTAGGGTCTAATTGCCCAGCGTGGTTAGAGTTAGGGTCTAGTTGTCCAGCGTGGTTAGAGTTAGAGTCTAATTGCCCAGCGTGGTTAGAGTTAGGGTCTAATTGCCCAGCGTGGTTAGAGTTAGGGTCTAATTGCCCAGTGTGGTTAGAGTTAGGGTCTAGTTGTCCAGCGTGGTTAGAGTTAGGGTCTAATTGCCCAGTGTGGTTAGAGATAGGGTCTAGTTGTCCAGCGTGGTTAGAGTTAGGGTCGAATTGCCCAGTGTGGTTAGAGTTAGGGTCTAATTGCCCAGTGTGGTTAGAGTTAGGGTCTGATTGCCCAGCGTGGTTAGAGTTAGGGTCTAATTGCCCAGTGTGGTTAGAGTTAGGGTCTGATTGTCCAGCGTGGTTAGAGTTAGGGTCGAATTGCCCAGTGTGGTTAGAGTTAGGGTCTAATTGCCCAGCGTGGTTAGAGTTAGGGTCTGATTGCCCAGCGTGGTTAGAGTTAGGGTCTGATTGCCCAGTGTGGTTAGAGTTAGGGTCTGATTGCCCAGCGTGGTTAGAGTTAGGGTCTAATTGCCCAGCGTGGTTAGAGTTAGGGTCTAATTGCCCAGCGTGGTTAGAGTTAGGGTCTAATTGCCCAGTGTAGTTAGAGTTAGGGTCTAATTGCCCAGCGTGGTTAGAGTTAGGGTCTAATTGCCCAGTGTGGTTAGAGTTAGGGTCTAATTGCCCAGTGTGGTTAGAGCTAAGGTCTAATTGCCCAGTGTGGTTAGAGTTGGGGTCTAATTGCCCAGCGTGGTTAGAGCTAAGGTCTAATTGCCCAGTGTAGTTACAGCTAAGGTATAATTGCCCAGTGTGGTTAGAGCTAAGGTCTAATTGCCCAGTGTGGTTAGAGTTAGGGTCTAATTGCCCAGTGTGGTTAGAGCTAAGGTCTAATTGCCCAGTGTGGTTAGAGTTAGGGTCTAATTGCCCAGTGTGGTTAGAGTTAGGGTCTAATTGCCCAGTGTGGTTAGAGCTAAGGTCTAATTGCCCAGCGTGGTTAGAGTTAGGGTCTAATTGCCCAGTGTGGTTAGAGTTAGGGTCTAATTGCCCAGCGTGGTTAGAGTTAAGGTCTAATTGCCCAGCGTGGTTAGAGTTAGGGTCTAATTGCCCAGCGTGGTTAGAGTTGGGGTCTAATTGCCCAGCGTGGTTAGAGTTAGGGTCTAATTGCCCAGTGTGGTTAGAGTTGGGGTCTAATTGCCCAGCGTGGTTAGAGCTAAGGTCTAATTGCCCAGTGTGGTTAGAGTTAGGGTCTAATTGCCCAGTGTGGTTAGAGCTAAGGTCTAATTGCCCAGTGTGGTTAGAGTTAGGGTCTAATTGCCCAGCGTGGTTAGAGCTAAGGTCTAATTGCCCAGTGTGGTTAGAGTTGGGGTTTAATTGCCCAGTGTGGTTAGAGCTAAGGTCTAATTGCCCAGTGTGGTTAGAGTTGGGGTCTAATTGCCCAGCGTGGTTAGAGTTAGGGTCTAATTGCCCAGTGTGGTTAGAGCTAAGGTCTAATTGCCCAGTGTGGTTAGAGTTGGGGTCTAATTGCCCAGCGTGGTTAGAGCTAAGGTCTAATTGCCCAGTGTGGTTAGAGTTAGGGTCTAATTGCCCAGTGTGGTTAGAGCTAAGGTCTAATTGCCCAGTGTGGTTAGAGTTAGGGTCTAATTGCCCAGCATGGTTAGAGCTAAGGTCTAATTGCCCAGTGTGGTTAGAGTTGGGGTCTAATTGCCCAGTGTGGTTAGAGCTAAGGTCTAATTGCCCAGTGTGGTTAGAGTTGGGGTCTAATTGCCCAGCGTGGTTAGAGCTAAGGTCTAATTGCCCAGTGTGGTTAGAGTTAGGGTCTAATTGCCCAGTGTGGTTAGAGCTAAGGTCTAATTGCCCAGTGTGGTTAGAGTTAGGGTCTAATTGCCCAGCGTGGTTAGAGCTAAGGTCTAATTGCCCAGTGTGGTTAGAGTTGGGGTCTAATTGCCCAGTGTGGTTAGAGCTAAGGTCTAATTGCCCAGTGTGGTTAGAGTTAGGGTCTAATTGCCCAGTGTGGTTAGAGCTAAGGTCTAATTGCCCAGTGTGGTTAGAGTTAGGGTCTAATTGCCCAGTGTGGTTAGAGTTGGGGTCTAATTGCCCAGTGTGGTTAGAGTTAGGGTCTAATTGCCCAGTGTGGTTAGAGCTAAGGTCTAATTGCCCAGTGTGGTTAGAGTTGGGGTCTAATTGCCCAGCGTGGTTAGAGTTAGAGTCTAATTGCCCGGCGTGGTTAGAGTTAGGGTCTAATTGCCCAGCGTGGTTAGAGTTAGGGTCTGATTGCCCAGTGTGGTTAGAGTTAAGGTCTAATTGCCCAGCGTGGTTAGAGTTAGGGTCTGATTTGCCCAGCGTGGTTAGGGATAATGATAGTGACGTTAACTTTAGGGTATAATTGCTTCATGTGGTTCGGGACAGAGCTATAATGAGATTGTGATTAGTTATTGTGGTTATGGATGAATCTGTGATAAAATTGCAATCGGTTCGTGTAGCTACAGATATGATCTGACTGGATAGTGTGGTTAGGAATTGGATCTTAGTGATTAGTAGAGATAGCACTAGAACTATGGTGATGCTGTGATTGGTTAGTGTGGTTAGTGGTAGAGCCACGGTGAGCCTGTGATTGGCTAGTGTGGTTAGTGGTAGAGCCACGGTGAGCCTGTGATTGGTTAGTGTGGTTAGTGGTAGGGCCACGGTGAGTCTGTGATTGGCTAGTGTGGTTAGTGGTAGAGCCACGGTGAGCCTGTGATTGGCTAGTGTGGTTAGTGGTAGAGCCACGGTGAGCCTGTGATTGGTTAGTGTGGTTAGTGGTAGAGCCACGGTGAGCCTGTGATTGGCTAGTGTGGTTAGTGGTAGAGCCACGGTGAGCCTGTGATTGGTTAGTGTGGTTAGTGGTAGAGCCACGGTGAGCCTGTGATTGGTTAGTGTGGTTAGTGGTAGAGCCACAGTGAGCCTGTGATTGGCTAGTGTGGTTAGTGGTAGGGCCACGGTGAGTCTGTGATTGGCTAGTGTGGTTAGTGGTAGAGCCACAGTGAGCCTGTGATTGGCTAGTGTGGTTAGTGGTAGAGCCACGGTGAGCCTGTGATTGGCTAGTGTGGTTAGTGGTAGGGCCACGGTGAGTCTGTGATTGGCTAGTGTGGTTAGTGGTAGAGCCACAGTGAGCCTGTGATTGGCTAGTGTGGTTAGTGGTAGAGCCACGGTGAGCCTGTGATTGGCTAGTGTGGTTAGTGGTAGGGCCACGGTGAGTCTGTGATTGGTTAGTGTGGTTAGTGGTAGGGCCACGGTGAGTCTGTGATTGGCTAGTGTGGTTAGTGGTAGAGCCACGGTGAGCCTGTGATTGGCTAGTGTGGTTAGTGGTAGGGCCACGGTGAGTCTGTGATTGGCTAGTGTGGTTAGTGGTAGAGCCACGGTGAGCCTGTGATTGGCTAGTGTGGTTAGTGGTAGGGCCACGGTGAGTCTGTGATTGGCTAGTGTGGTTAGTGGTAGGGCCACGGTGAGTCTGTGATTGGCTAGTGTGGTTAGTGGTAGGCGGAGGGTGCTCACCGGGGAAACTTGCCGGATCCCTGCCCTTCGTCGTCAAACTCGAGCCTGGGGGGGGGGGGGCGGCACGGGGGCACAGCGGCACAGGGGAGAGGAGTCCAACCGTCGCCCGCCACCTCTCGTCCGCTGCCCACCGAGGCCAGCGGGCCAGCTGCATAAATGATCTCAAATCATAATGCTAATAATAACTATATGCTATATTTCATTTGCATTTAGTGGTGCGATTGAAGCAAATTGCATCTGAAAACACCGCGGAAGCTATTTGTAGCGGTGTTTGCACGCCAGGCGTGGGTAATTGCCCAAGCTCTGTGGTCCTATATTGCGTTATGCTCGACCGGCTCCATTGACGAGCGTTTGCACAATGTGTAGAAGAATTGCTTTCGACCGCCGGTGAGACGACACTACCTGCATGCCAGACTGCTCACGGTGGGGGGCGAGGCGGGGGGGGGGGGCATGTACGCCGTGGTAACAAAGTGGAAGAATATGACAATTGCTGCAATAAAATAGTTTTAGACAGCATGTTTAACCGTTTAATTTAACTGCCCGTGTGTCTGTCTATTTGACAGTTGCATGTTGGCGTCCGTGTGTCTTTGTCTCTCTGTCTCTCAATTATTTCATGTCATTGTCTATGCGTCTGTCGATCAATTCCGTTGCGCGGCACTGGCCCTGGTGGATTTGCGAGTTCATTGTTTCAGCCTCCGTTCTTGTTGCTCCCTGCTCCCGTTACCTGTCCACGTCTTCCACCCACCATCGACATCCTTCACCCCCCATCCCCCCCCCCCCCCTCGACAATTCCCAACAACAACACGGCAACCATCTCCAACCCTGAGCAAGGTCTCCTCCCAGCCTCGATCCTCTTCCAAAACCACACTCTCAGCTCACCCCCTCGCCAAGGGCTCTGACACCACCTACATATTGAGCAACAGCACTCAACACGTCTGTCACCCCGTGTATGTGTGCGTATGCGTGGCCTTGAAAGGAAACAACTAGGCGACGTTTCTGGCAATGGTCCTCTTTCATAGCACATCAATATATTGGGCGCCGTGGTGGCGAGGTGTTAACTCCCTCGCCTGGCGTGCAGGAGGTCGTGGGTTCGACCCCAACCCTGCGCCTGCTGCTGCTGCTGCTGTGTATTTGGAGTTTGCGGGTCTCTCTCCCCGTGGTCGAGTCGAGTTTTCTCCGGGTCCTCCGGTTTTTCCCCTCCACATTCAGAATCAACATCACGCGTTTGGCTGCTATACATTTCGACTTGATAAGCCACTTCGTTGAGCTATCTTTGTAGCCAGGTCGCTTCTGAAAAGAGCTATATAGCTAAGTGGGCCTTACCTGGTAAAATAAAAATAAAATACGTTAGTTTATATTATCAGCTTGGTCAATGCCCCCATCTCATCCCGTACCGTTCCCATTGCTCTTCAGGCTGCTGCTGCTGCAGCGACTCCCCCCCCCCCTCATCACCGTCACCTCACCTCTCCCTCTGTCTGGGAGGAGACGATTCCACTTTCGAATCGCCTCCTTCCATCATCATCATCATTTATCACGGTTGGCTCACGTACGGTGCGAAAGAAGTCCAGCGTGCACCATTATCTCAGCTCCCCCAAGCGCTCGCACTGATAACCTCGCTCGCTGGAAGGACTCGCGCTGCACTCTCAACCATTTGCAACTCTGATGACGTCGCCGTTTGTTGCTGGCCGCTTGACGTTTTGGAATTTTAAAACGAGGATAGCGAGGTGAGTCAGACGAGGTGAGTCAGACGAGGTGAGTGAGGTGAGTCAGACGAGGTGAGTGAGGTGAGTCAGACGAGGTGAGTGAGGTGAGTCAGACGAGGTGAGTGAGGTGAGTCAGACGAGGTGAGTGAGGTGAGTCAGACGAGGTGAGTGAGGTGAGTCAGACGAGGTGAGTGAGGTGAGTGAGGTGAGTCAGACGAGGTGAGTGAGGCGAGTCAGACGAGGTGAGTGAGGTGAGTCAGACGAGGTGAGTGAGGTGAGTCAGACGAGGTGAGTGAGGTGAGTCAGACGAGGTGAGTGAGGTGAGTCAGACGAGGTGAGTGAGGTGAGTGAGGTGAGTCAGACGAGGTGAGTGAGGCGAGTCAGACGAGGTGAGTGAGGTGAGTCAGACGAGGTGAGTGAGGTGAGTGAGGTGAGTCAGACGAGGTGAGTGAGGCGAGTCAGACGAGGTGAGTGAGGTGAGTCAGACGAGGTGAGTGAGGTGAGTGAGGTGAGTCAGACGAGGTGAGTGAGGCGAGTCAGACGAGGTGAGTGAGGTGAGTCAGACGAGGTGAGTGAGGTGAGTCAGACGAGGTGAGTGAGGTGAGTCAGACGAGGTGAGTGAGGTGAGTGAGGTGAGTCAGACGAGGTGAGTGAGGCGAGTCAGACGAGGTGAGTGAGGTGAGTCAGACGAGGTGAGTGAGGTGAGTGAGGTGAGTCAGACGAGGTGAGTGAGGCGAGTCAGACGAGGTGAGTGAGGTGAGTCAGACGAGGTGAGTGAGGTGAGTCAGACGAGGTGAGTGAGGTGAGTCAGACGAGGTGAGTGAGGTGAGTGAGGTGAGTCAGACGAGGTGAGTGAGGCGAGTCAGACGAGGTGAGTGAGGTGAGTCAGACGAGGTGAGTGAGGTGAGTGAGGTGAGTCAGACGAGGTGAGTGAGGCGAGTCAGACGAGGTGAGTGAGGTGAGTCAGACGAGGTGAGTGAGGTGAGTCAGACGAGGTGAGTGAGGTGAGTCAGACGAGGTGAGTGAGGTGAGTCAGACGAGGTGAGTGAGGTGAGTGAGGTGAGTCAGACGAGGTGAGTGAGGCGAGTCAGACGAGGTGAGTGAGGTGAGTCAGACGAGGTGAGTGAGGTGAGTCAGACGAGGTGAGTCAGACGAGGTGAGTGAGGCGAGTCAGGCGAGGTGAGTGAGGTGAGTCAGACGAGGTGAGTCAGACGAGGTGAGTGAGGCGAGTCAGACGAGGTGAGTGAGGTGAGTCAGACGAGGTGAGTGAGGTGAGTCAGACGAGGTGAGTCAGACGAGGTGAGTGAGGCGAGTCAGACGAGGTGAGTGAGGTGAGTCAGACGAGGTGAGTCAGACGAGGTGAGTGAGGCGAGTCAGACGAGGTGAGTGAGGTGAGTCAGACGAGGTGAGTGAGGTGAGTCAGACGAGGTGAGTCAGACGAGGTGAGTGAGGCGAGTCAGACGAGGTGAGTGAGGTGAGTCAGACGAGGTGAGTGAGGTGAATCAGACGAGGTGAGTCAGACGAGGTGAGTGAGGCGAGTAAGACGAGGTGAGTGAGGTGAGTCAGACGAGGTGAGTGAGGTGAGTCAGACGAGGTGAGTCAGACGAGGTGAGTGAGGCGAGTCAGACGAGGTGAGTGAGGTGAGTCAGACGAGGTGAGTGAGGCGAATCAGACGAAGTGAGTGAGGTGAGTCAGACGAGGTGAGTGAGGTGAGTCAGACGAGGTGAGTGAGGTGAGTCAGACGAGGTGAGTGAGGTGAGTGAGGTGAGTCAGACGAGGTGAGTGAGGCGAGTCAGACGAGGTGAGTGAGGTGAGTCAGACGAGGTGAGTGAGGTGAGTCAGACGAGGTGAGTGAGGTGAGTCAGACGAGGTGAGTGAGGTGAGTGAGGTGAGTCAGACGAGGTGAGTGAGGCGAGTCAGACGAGGTGAGTGAGGTGAGTCAGACGAGGTGAGTGAGGTGAGTCAGACGAGGTGAGTGAGGTGAGTCAGACGAGGTGAGTGAGGTGAGTCAGACGAGGTGAGTGAGGCGAGTCAGACGAGGTGAGTGAGGTGAGTCAGACGAGGTGAGTGAGGTGAGTCAGACGAGGTGAGTCAGACGAGGTGAGTGAGGCGAGTCAGACGAGGTGAGTGAGGTGAGTCAGACGAGGTGAGTCAGACGAGGTGAGTGAGGCGAGTCAGACGAGGTGAGTGAGGTGAGTCAGACGAGGTGAGTCAGACGAGGTGAGTGAGGCGAGTCAGACGAGGTGAGTGAGGTGAGTCAGACGAGGTGAGTGAGGTGAGTGAGGTGAGTCAGACGAGGTGAGTGAGGCGAATCAGACGAAGTGAGTGAGGTGAGTCAGACGAGGTGAGTGAGGTGAGTCAGACGAGGTGAGTGAGGTGAGTCAGACGAGGTGAGTGAGGTGAGTCAGACGAGGTGAGTGAGGCGAGTCAGACGAGGTGAGTGAGGTGAGTCAGACGAGGTGAGTGAGGTGAGTCAGACGAGGTGAGTGAGGTGAGTCAGACGAGGTGAGTGAGGTGAGTGAGGTGAGTCAGACGAGGTGAGTGAGGCGAGTCAGACGAGGTGAGTGAGGTGAGTCAGACGAGGTGAGTGAGGTGAGTCAGACGAGGTGAGTGAGGTGAGTCAGACGAGGTGAGTGAGGTGAGTCAGACGAGGTGAGTGAGGTGAGTCAGACGAGGTGAGTGAGGCGAGTCAGACGAGGTGAGTGAGGTGAGTCAGACGAGGTGAGTGAGGTGAGTCAGACGAGGTAAGTCAGACGAGGTGAGTGAGGCGAGTCAGACGAGGTGAGTGAGGTGAGTCAGACGAGGTGAGTGAGGTGAGTCAGACGAGGTGAGTGAGGTGAGTCAGACGAGGTGAGTGAGGTGAGTGAGGTGAGTCAGACGAGGTGAGTGAGGCGAGTCAGACGAGGTGAGTGAGGTGAGTCAGACGAGGTGAGTGAGGTGAGTGAGGTGAGTCAGACGAGGTGAGTGAGGCGAGTCAGATGAGGTGAGTGAGGTGAGTCAGACGAGGTGAGTGAGGTGAGTCAGACGAGGTGAGTGAGGTGAGTCAGACGAGGTGAGTGAGGTGAGTCAGACGAGGTGAGTGAGGTGAGTGAGGTGAGTCAGACGAGGTGAGTGAGGCGAGTCAGACGAGGTGAGTGAGGTGAGTCAGACGAGGTGAGTGAGGTGAGTCAGACAAGGTGAGTCAGACGAGGTGAGTGAGGCGAGTCAGGCGAGGTGAGTGAGGTGAGTCAGACGAGGTGAGTCAGACGAGGTGAGTGAGGCGAGTCAGACGAGGTGAGTGAGGTGAGTCAGACGAGGTGAGTGAGGTGAGTCAGACGAGGTGAGTCAGACGAGGTGAGTGAGGCGAGTCAGACGAGGTGAGTGAGGTGAGTCAGACGAGGTGAGTCAGACGAGGTGAGTGAGGCGAGTCAGACGAGGTGAGTGAGGTGAGTCAGACGAGGTGAGTGAGGTGAGTCAGACGAGGTGAGTCAGACGAGGTGAGTGAGGCGAGTCAGACGAGGTGAGTGAGGTGAGTCAGACGAGGTGAGTGAGGTGAGTCAGACGAGGTGAGTGAGGCGAGTCAGACGAGGTGAGTGAGGTGAGTCAGACGAGGTGAGTGAGGTGAGTCAGACGAGGTGAGTCAGACGAGGTGAGTGAGGCGAGTCAGACGAGGTGAGTGAGGTGAGTCAGACGAGGTGAGTGAGGCGAATCAGACGAAGTGAGTGAGGTGAGTCAGACGAGGTGAGTGAGGTGAGTCAGACGAGGTGAGTGAGGTGAGTCAGACGAGGTGAGTGAGGTGAGTGAGGTGAGTCAGACGAGGTGAGTGAGGCGAGTCAGACGAGGTGAGTGAGGTGAGTCAGACGAGGTGAGTGAGGTGAGTCAGACGAGGTGAGTGAGGTGAGTCAGACGAGGTGAGTGAGGTGAGTGAGGTGAGTCAGACGAGGTGAGTGAGGCGAGTCAGACGAGGTGAGTGAGGTGAGTCAGACGAGGTGAGTGAGGTGAGTCAGACGAGGTGAGTGAGGTGAGTCAGACGAGGTGAGTGAGGTGAGTCAAACGAGGTGAGTGAGGCGAGTCAGACGAGGTGAGTGAGGTGAGTCAGACGAGGTGAGTGAGGTGAGTCAGACGAGGTGAGTCAGACGAGGTGAGTGAGGCGAGTCAGACGAGGTGAGTGAGGTGAGTCAGACGAGGTGAGTCAGACGAGGTGAGTGAGGCGAGTCAGACGAGGTGAGTGAGGTGAGTCAGACGAGGTGAGTCAGACGAGGTGAGTGAGGCGAGTCAGACGAGGTGAGTGAGGTGAGTCAGACGAGGTGAGTGAGGTGAGTGAGGTGAGTCAGACGAGGTGAGTGAGGCGAATCAGACGAAGTGAGTGAGGTGAGTCAGACGAGGTGAGTGAGGTGAGTCAGACGAGGTGAGTGAGGTGAGTCAGACGAGGTGAGTGAGGTGAGTGAGGTGAGTCAGACGAGGTGAGTGAGGTGAGTCAGACGAGGTGAGTGAGATGAGTCAGACGAGGTGAGTGAGGTGAGTCAGACGAGGTGAGTGAGGTGAGTCAGACGAGGTGAGTGAGGTGAGTCAGACGAGGTGAGTGAGGCGAGTCAGACGAGGTGAGTGAGGTGAGTCAGACGAGGTGAGTGAGGTGAGTCAGACGAGGTAAGTCAGACGAGGTGAGTGAGGCGAGTCAGACGAGGTGAGTGAGGTGAGTCAGACGAGGTGACTCAGACGAGGTGAGTGAGGCGAGTCAGACGAGGTGAGTGAGGTGAGTCAGACGAGGTGAGTGAGGTGAGTCAGACGAGGTGAGTCAGACGAGGTGAGTGAGGCGAGTCAGACGAGGTGAGTGAGGTGAGTCAGACGAGGTGAGTCAGACGAGGTGAGTGAGGCGAGTCAGACGAGGTGAGTGAGGTGAGTCAGACGAGGTGAGTGAGGTGAGTGAGGTGAGTCAGACGAGGTGAGTCAGACGAGGTGAGTGAGGCGAGTCAGACGAGGTGAGTGAGGTGAGTCAGACGAGGTGAGTCAGACGAGGTGAGTGAGGTGAGTCAGACGAGGTGAGTGAGGTGAGTGAGGTGAGTCAGACGAGGTGAGTGAGGTGAGTCAGACGAGGTGAGTGAGGTGAGTCAGACGAGGTGAGTGAGGTGAGTCAGACGAGGTGAGTGAGGTGAGTCAGACGAGGTGAGTGAGGCGAGTCAGACGAGGTGAGTGAGGTGAGTCAGACGAGGTGAGTGAGGTGAGTCAGACGAGGTGAGTCAGACGAGGTGAGTGAGGCGAGTCAGACGAGGTGAGTGAGGTGAGTCAGACGAGGTGAGTCAGACGAGGTGAGTGAGGCGAGTCAGACGAGGTGAGTGAGGTGAGTCAGACGAGGTGAGTGAGGTGAGTCAGACGAGGTGAGTCAGACGAGGTGAGTGAGGCGAGTCAGACGAGGTGAGTGAGGTGAGTCAGACGAGGTGAGTCAGACGAGGTGAGTGAGGCGAGTCAGACGAGGTGAGTGAGGTGAGTCAGACGAGGTGAGTGAGGTGAGTCAGACGAGGTGAGTCAGACGAGGTGAGTGAGGCGAGTCAGACGAGGTGAGTGAGGTGAGTCAGACGAGGTGAGTGAGGTGAGTCAGACGAGGTGAGTGAGGTGAGTCAGACGAGGTGAGTGAGGTGAGTCAGACGAGGTGAGTGAGGCGAGTCAGACGAGGTGAGTGAGGTGAGTCAGACGAGGTGAGTGAGGTGAGTCAGACGAGGTGAGTGAGGTGAGTCAGACGAGGTGAGTGAGGTGAGTCAGACGAGGTGAGTGAGGCGAGTCAGACGAGGTGAGTGAGGTGAGTCAGACGAGGTGAGTGAGGTGAGTCAGACGAGGTGAGTCAGACGAGGTGAGTGAGGCGAGTCAGACGAGGTGAGTGAGGTGAGTCAGACGAGGTGAGTCAGACGAGGTGAGTGAGGCGAGTCAGACGAGGTGAGTGAGGTGAGTCAGACGAGGTGAGTCAGACGAGGTGAGTGAGGCGAGTCAGACGAGGTGAGTGAGGTGAGTCAGACGAGGTGAGTGAGGTGAGTGAGGTGAGTCAGACGAGGTGAGTGAGGCGAATCAGACGAAGTGAGTGAGGTGAGTCAGACGAGGTGAGTGAGGTGAGTCAGACGAGGTGAGTGAGGTGAGTCAGACGAGGTGAGTGAGGTGAGTGAGGTGAGTCAGACGAGGTGAGTGAGGCGAGTCAGACGAGGTGAGTGAGGTGAGTCAGACGAGGTGAGTGAGGTGAGTCAGACGAGGTGAGTGAGGTGAGTCAGACGAGGTGAGTGAGGTGAGTCAGACGAGGTGAGTGAGGTGAGTCAGACGAGGTGAGTGAGGTGAGTCAGACGAGGTGAGTGAGGTGAGTCAGACGAGGTGAGTGAGGTGAGTCAGACGAGGTGAGTGAGGCGAGTCAGACGAGGTGAGTGAGGTGAGTCAGACGAGGTGAGTGAGGTGAGTCAGACGAGGTGAGTCAGACGAGGTGAGTGAGGCGAGTCAGACGAGGTGAGTGAGGTGAGTCAGACGAGGTGAGTCAGACGAGGTGAGTGAGGCGAGTCAGACGAGGTGAGTGAGGTGAGTCAGACGAGGTGAGTGAGGTGAGTCAGACGAGGTGAGTCAGACGAGGTGAGTGAGGCGAGTCAGACGAGGTGAGTGAGGTGAGTCAGACGAGGTGAGTCAGACGAGGTGAGTGAGGCGAGTCAGACGAGGTGAGTGAGGTGAGTCAGACGAGGTGAGTGAGGTGAGTCAGACGAGGTGAGTCAGACGAGGTGAGTGAGGCGAGTCAGACGAGGTGAGTGAGGTGAGTCAGACGAGGTGAGTCAGACGAGGTGAGTGAGGCGAGTCAGACGAGGTGAGTGAGGTGAGTCAGACGAGGTGAGTGAGGCGAGTGAGGTGAGTCAGACGAGGTGAGTGAGGCGAGTCAGACGAGGTGAGTGAGGTGAGTCAGACGAGGTGAGTGAGGTGAGTCAGACGAGGTGAGTGAGGTGAGTCAGACGAGGTGAGTGAGGTGAGTGAGGTGAGTCAGACGAGGTGAGTGAGGCGAGTCAGACGAGGTGAGTGAGGTGAGTCAGACGAGGTGAGTGAGGTGAGTCAGACGAGGTGAGTGAGGTGAGTCAGACGAGGTGAGTGAGGTGAGTCAGACGAGGTGAGTGAGGCGAGTCAGACGAGGTGAGTGAGGTGAGTCAGACGAGGTGAGTGAGGTGAGTCAGACGAGGTGAGTCAGACGAGGTGAGTGAGGCGAGTCAGACGAGGTGAGTGAGGTGAGTCAGACGAGGTGAGTCAGACGAGGTGAGTGAGGCGAGTCAGACGAGGTGAGTGAGGTGAGTCAGACGAGGTGAGTCAGACGAGGTGAGTGAGGCGAGTCAGACGAGGTGAGTGAGGTGAGTCAGACGAGGTGAGTGAGGTGAGTGAGGTGAGTCAGACGAGGTGAGTGAGGCGAATCAGACGAAGTGAGTGAGGTGAGTCAGACGAGGTGAGTGAGGTGAGTCAGACGAGGTGAGTGAGGTGAGTCAGACGAGGTGAGTGAGGTGAGTGAGGTGAGTCAGACGAGGTGAGTGAGGCGAGTCAGACGAGGTGAGTGAGGTGAGTCAGACGAGGTGAGTGAGGTGAGTCAGACGAGGTGAGTGAGGTGAGTCAGACGAGGTGAGTGAGGTGAGTCAGACGAGGTGAGTGAGGTGAGTCAGACGAGGTGAGTGAGGTGAGTCAGACGAGGTGAGTGAGGTGAGTCAGACGAGGTGAGTGAGGCGAATCAGACGAAGTGAGTGAGGTGAGTCAGACGAGGTGAGTGAGGTGAGTCAGACGAGGTGAGTGAGGTGAGTCAGACGAGGTGAGTGAGGTGAGTGAGGTGAGTCAGACGAGGTGAGTGAGGCGAGTCAGACGAGGTGAGTGAGGTGAGTCAGACGAGGTGAGTGAGGTGAGTCAGACGAGGTGAGTGAGGTGAGTCAGACGAGGTGAGTGAGGTGAGTCAGACGAGGTGAGTGAGGTGAGTCAGACGAGGTGAGTGAGGTGAGTCAGACGAGGTGAGTGAGGTGAGTCAGACGAGGTGAGTGAGGCGAGTCAGACGAGGTGAGTGAGGTGAGTCAGACGAGGTGAGTGAGGTGAGTCAGACGAGGTGAGTCAGACGAGGTGAGTGAGGCGAGTCAGACGAGGTGAGTGAGGTGAGTCAGACGAGGTGAGTCAGACGAGGTGAGTGAGGCGAGTCAGACGAGGTGAGTGAGGTGAGTCAGACGAGGTGAGTGAGGTGAGTCAGACGAGGTGAGTCAGACGAGGTGAGTGAGGCGAGTCAGACGAGGTGAGTCAGACGAGGTGAGTCAGGTGAGGTGAGTCAGACGAGGTGAGTGAGGTGAGTCAGACGAGGTGAGTGAGGTGAGTCAGACGAGGTGAGTGAGGTGAGTCAGACGAGGTGAGTGAGGTGAGTCAGACGAGGTGAGTGAGGTGAGTCAGACGAGGTGAGTGAGGCGAGTCAGACGAGGTGAGTGAGGTGAGTCAGACGAGGTGAGTGAGGTGAGTCAGACGAGGTGAGTCAGACGAGGTGAGTGAGGCGAGTCAGACGAGGTGAGTGAGGTGAGTCAGACGAGGTGAGTCAGACGAGGTGAGTGAGGCGAGTCAGACGAGGTGAGTGAGGTGAGTCAGACGAGGTGAGTGAGGTGAGTCAGACGAGGTGAGTCAGACGAGGTGAGTGAGGCGAGTCAGACGAGGTGAGTGAGGTGAGTCAGACGAGGTGAGTCAGATGAGGTGAGTGAGGCGAGTCAGACGAGGTGAGTGAGGTGAGTCAGACGAGGTGAGTGAGGTGAGTCAGACGAGGTGAGTCAGACGAGGTGAGTGAGGCGAGTCAGACGAGGTGAGTGAGGTGAGTCAGACGAGGTGAGTGAGGTGAGTGAGGTGAGTCAGACGAGGTGAGTCAGACGAGGTGAGTGAGGCGAGTCAGACGAGGTGAGTGAGGTGAGTCAGACGAGGTGAGTCAGACGAGGTGAGTGAGGTGAGTCAGACGAGGTGAGTGAGGTGAGTCAGACGAGGTGAGTCAGACGAGGTGAGTGAGGCGAGTCAGACGAGGTGAGTGAGGTGAGTCAGACGAGGTGAGTGAGGTGAGTCAGACGAGGTGAGTCAGACGAGGTGAGTGAGGCGAGTCAGACGAGGTGAGTGAGGTGAGTCAGACGAGGTGAGTGAGGTGAGTCAGACGAGGTGAGTCAGACGAGGTGAGTGAGGCGAGTCAGACGAGGTGAGTGAGGTGAGTCAGACGAGGTGAGTGAGGTGAGTGAGGTGAGTCAGACGAGGTGAGTCAGACGAGGTGAGTGAGGCGAGTCAGACGAGGTGAGTGAGGTGAGTCAGACGAGGTGAGTCAGACGAGGTGAGTCAGACGAGGTGAGTGAGGCGAGTCAGACGAGGTGAGTAAGGTGAGTCAGACGAGGTGAGTCAGACGAGGTGAGTGAGGCGAGTCAGACGAGGTGAGTGAGGTGAGTCAGACGAGGTGAGTGAGGTGAGTCAGACGAGGTGAGTCAGACGAGGTGAGTGAGGCGAGTCAGACGAGGTGAGTGAGGTGAGTCAGACGAGGTGAGTCAGACGAGGTGAGTGAGGCGAGTCAGACGAGGTGAGTGAGGTGAGTCAGACGAGGTGAGTGAGGTGAGTCAGACGAGGTGAGTCAGACGAGGTGAGTGAGGCGAGTCAGACGAGGTGAGTGAGGTGAGTCAGACGAGGTGAGTGAGGTGAGTGAGGTGAGTCAGACGAGGTGAGTCAGACGAGGTGAGTGAGGCGAGTCAGACGAGGTGAGTGAGGTGAGTCAGACGAGGTGAGTCAGACGAGTTGAGTGAGGTGAGTCAGACGAGGTGAGTGAGGTGAGTCAGACGAGGTGAGTCAGACGAGGTGAGTGAGGCGAGTCAGACGAGGTGAGTGAGGTGAGTCAGACGAGGTGAGTGAGGTGAGTCAGACGAGGTGAGTCAGACGAGGTGAGTGAGGTGAGTCAGACGAGGTGAGTGAGGTGAGTCAGACGAGGTGAGTCAGACGAGGTGAGTGAGGCGAGTCAGACGAGGTGAGTGAGGTGAGTCAGACGAGGTGAGTGAGGTGAGTGAGGTGAGTCAGACGAGGTGAGTCAGACGAGGTGAGTGAGGCGAGTCAGACGAGGTGAGTGAGGTGAGTCAGACGAGGTGAGTCAGACGAGGTGAGTGAGGCGAGTCAGACGAGGTGAGTGAGGTGAGTCAGACGAGGCGAATGAGGTGAGTCAGACGAGGTGAGTGAGGCGAGTCAGACGAGGTGAGTCAGACGAGGTGAGTCAGACGAGGTGAGTGAGGTGAGTGAGGTGAGTCAGACGAGGTGAGTCAGACGAGGTGAATGAGGCGAGTCAGACGAGGTGAGTGAGGTGAGTGAGGTGAGTCAGACGAGGTGAGTGAGGTGAGTGAGGTGAGTCAGACGAGGTGAGTCAGACGAGGTGAGTGAGGTGAGTCAGACGAGGTGAATGAGGTGAGTCAGACGAGGTGAGTGAGGTGAGTGAGGTGAGTCAGACGAGGTGAGTCAGACGAGGTGAGTGAGGTGAGTCAGACGAGGTGAGTGAGGTGAGTCAGACGAGGTGAGTGAGGTGAGTGAGACGAGGTGAGTCAGACGAGGTGAGTGAGACGAGGTGAGTCAGACGAGGTGAGTGAGACGAGGTGAGTGAGGTGAGTCAGACGAGGTGAGTCAGACGAGGTGAGTGAGGCGAGTCAGACGAGGTGAGTGAGGTGAGTCAGACGAGGTGAGTGAGGTGAGTGAGGTGAGTCAGACGAGGTGAGTCAGACGAGGTGAGTGAGGTGAGTGAGGCAAGTCAGACGAGGTGAGTCAGACGAGGTGAGTCAGACGAGGTGAGTCAGACGAGGTGAGTGAGACGAGGTGAGTGAGACGAGGTGAGTGAGGTGAGTCAGACGAGGTGAGTCAGACGAGGTGAGTGAGGCGAGTCAGACGAGGTGAGTGAGGTGAGTCAGACGAGGTGAGTGAGGTGAGTGAGGTGAGTCAGACGAGGTGAGTCAGACGAGGTGAGTGAGGCGAGTCAGACGAGGTGAGTGAGGTGAGTCAGACGAGGTGAGTGAGGTGAGTGAGGTGAGTCAGACGAGGTGAGTCAGACGAGGTGAGTGAGGTGAGTGAGGCGAGTCAGACGAGGTGAGTGAGGTGAGTCAGACGAGGCGAATGAGGTGAGTCAGACGAGGTGAGTCAGACGAGGTGAGTGAGGTGAGTGAGGCGAGTCAAACGAGGTGAGTGAGGTGAGTCAGACGAGGCGAATGAGGTGAGTCAGACGAGGTGAGTGAGGCGAGTCAGACGAGGTGAGTCAGACGAGTTGAGTCAGACGAGGTGAGTGAGGTGAGTGAGGTGAGTCAGACGAGGTGAGTCAGACGAGGTGAATGAGGCGAGTCAGACGAGGTGAGTGAGGTGAGTGAGGTGAGTCAGACGAGGTGAGTGAGGTGAGTGA
>NW_027615128.1:42261-83023 GCF_965212315.1 Lampetra planeri | reverse complement strand
CCCACACTCACTCACCACTTACTCACCACTCTCACTCACCACTCACTCACCACTCACACTCACCACTCACTCACCACTCACACTCACCACTCACTCTCACCACCCACACTCACTCACCACTTACTCACCACTCTCACTCACCACCCACACTCACCCACTCACTCCACCACTCACACTCACCACTCACTCACCACTCACACTCACCACTCACTCACCCACCTCCACACTCACCACCACCCCTCCACTCCACCACTCCACACACCCCACTCACTCACCACTCACACTCACCACTCACACACCACTCACACTCACCACTCACTCACCACCACACTCACTCACACTCACTCACCACCACACTCACCACCACACTCACCACTCCACCACCACCTCACACTCACCACTCACTCACCACCACACTCACCACTCACTCACCACTCACCTCACCACTCACACCCCACCACCACTCACCACCCACACTCGCCACTCACCTCCACTCTCACTCACCACTCACCTCACCACTCACCACACCACCACACCCCACTCACACCCCACTCCACTCACCACTCACCACTCACATCTCACACACCACTCACTCACCACTCACTCACACCACTCCACCACTCACACCACCCACCCACCTCACCACCCACACTCACTCACCACTCTCACTCACCACTCACTCACCACTCACCTCACCACTCCTCACCACTCACTCTCACCCCCACACTCAGCACCACTCACCACTCACTCACCACTCACACTCACCACTCACTCACCACCCACACTCACCACTCACTCACCACTCGCACTCACCACTCACTCACCACTCACACTCACCACTCACACCACACTCACACCCACCACCACTCACCACCACCCACTCACTCACACCACCCACACCACTCACCACACTCACTCACCCACTCACTCACCTCACCACTCACTCACCACCTCACTCTCACCACTCACACCTCACTCACCACCCCTCACTCTCACACCCACACTTCACTCACCACTCACTCACCACTCACCACCACCACACTCACCACCCTCACCACTCCTCCACCACCCACACCTCACTCACCACCACTCACTCCACTCACCACCCACCACTCACCACTCACCACACACTCACTCACCACCCTCACTCACACCACCCACACTCACCCCACCACTCCACTCACCACTCACTCACCACTCACTCTCACCACTTCACACCTCACTCACCACCCTCACTCTCACCACCCACACTCACTCACCACCTCACTCACCACTCACTCACCACTCACACTCACCACTCCCTCACCACTCACTCTCACCACCCACACTCAGCACTCACTCACCACTCCACTCACCACTCACTCCCCACCTCACACACACACTCACCCCTCCCACACTCCCACCACCCACTCACTCACCACCCACTCACTCACCACTCACACTCACCACTCCCTCACCACTCACACTCACACCCACCTCAGCACTCCACCACTCACACTCCTCCACACTCACCACTCACTCACTCACCCTCACCACTCACACACTCACCACCCACACTCACCACCACTCACTCCACCACTCACCCTCACACACACCCACACTCACACTCACCCCACTCACTCACCACCACCCACACTCACCACCACTACCACCACTCTCACTCACCACTCACTCACCACTCACACTCACCACTCACTCACCACTCACACTCACCACTCACTCTCACACCCACACTCACACCCACTTACTCACCACTCTCACTCACCACTCACTCACACTCACACACCACTCACTCACCACTCACACTCACCACTCACTCTCACCACCCACACTCACTCCACTTACTCACCACTCTCACTCACCACCCACACTCACCACTCACTCACCACTCACACTCACCACTCACTCACCACTCACACTCACCACTCACTCTCACCACCCACACTCACTCACCACTTACTCACCACTCTCACTCACCACCCACACTCACCACTCACTCACCACTCACACTCACCACTCACTCACCACTCACACTCACCACTCACTCACCACTCACACTCACCACTCACTCACCACCCACACTCGCCACTCACTCACCACTCGCACTCACCAATCACTCTCACCACTCACACCTCACTCACAACCCACACTCACTCACCACTCACTCTCACCACCCACACTCACCACTCACTCACCACTCTCACTCACCACTCACACTCACCACTCACTCACCACTCACTCTCACCACTCACACCTCACTCACCACCCTCACTCTCACCACCCACACTCACTCACCACTCTCACTCACCACTCACTCACCACTCACACTCACCACTCCCTCACCACTCACTCTCACCACCCACACTCAGCACTCACTCACCACTCACTCACCACTCACACTCACCACTCACTCACCACCCACACTCACCACTCACTCACCACTCGCACTCACCACTCACTCACCAATCACTCTCACCACTCACACCTCACTCACAACCCACACTCACTCACCACTCACCACTCACTCTCACCACCCACACTCACTCACCACTTACTCACCACTCTCACTCACCACTCACTCACCACTCACTCTCACCACTCACACCTCACTCACCACCCTCACTCTCACCACCCACACTCACTCACCACTCTCACTCACCACTCACTCACCACTCACACTCACCACTCCCTCACCACTCACTCTCACCACCCACACTCACTCACCACTCACTCTCACCACCCACTCTCACTCACCACTCACTCACCACTCACTCACCACTCCCTCACCACTCACACTCAATCACTACTCACTCTCACCACCCACTCTCACTCACCACTCACTCACCACTCATTCACCGCTCACTCACCACTCTCACCACTCACACCTCACTCACCACTCTCACTCACCACTCACTCTCACCACCCACTCTCACTCACCACTCACTCACTACTCACTCACCACTCCCTCACCACTCACTCTCACCACCCACACTCATTCACCACTCACTCTCACCACCCACTCTCACTCACCACTCACTCACTACTCACTCACCACTCACCACTCACACTCACTCACCACTCTCACTCACCACTCTCACTCACCCCTCACTCACTCACCACTCTCACTCACCACTCACTCACTCACTCACCACTCACCCACTCACCCACTCACCCACTCACTCACCCACTCACCACTCACTCACTCACCACTTACTTAGTCACTCACTCACTCACTCACCACTCTCACTCACTCACCACTCTCACCACACTCACTCACCACTCACTCACCACTCACTCACCACACTCACTCACTCACCACTCACTCTCGCCACCCACACTCACCACTCTCACTCACCACTCACTCACTCACCACTCACTCTCGCCACCCACACTCACCACTCCCACTCACCACTCACTCACCACGACCCCCACCCCCAGCACAAAGAGCTTTAGCGCTCATCGGATTCTCGTCTTTGCTGCAGGCGCAGAACAAGAGGAGGAGGAAGAACGGTGGGAAGATGCGGGAACAGCTCAAAGTGAGTGGCTGTGTGGGGGTGAGTCTGTGGGTCACTCTGTGGTGAGTCTGTGGGTCTCTGTGTGGTAAGTCTGTGGGTCACTCTGTGGTGAGTCTGTGGGTCTCTGTGTGGTGAGTCTGTGGGTCTCTGTGTGGTGAGTCTGTGGGTCTGTGTGGTGAGTCTGTGAGTCTCTGTGGTGAGTCTGTGGGTCTCTGTGTTGTGAGTCTGTGGGTCTCTGTGTAGTGAGTCTGTGGGTCTTCGTGGTGAGTCTGTGGGTCTCTGTGGTGAGTCTGTGGGTCTCTGTGGTGAGTCTGTGGGTCTCTGTGTTGTGAGTCTGTGGGTCTCTGTGTAGTGAGTCTGTGGGTCTTCGTGGTGAGTCTGTGGATCTCTGTGGTGAGTCTGTGGGTCTCTGTGCTGAGTCTGTGGGTCTCTGTGGTGAGTCTGTGGGTCTCTGTGTGGTGAGTCTGTGCGTCTCTGTGTGGTGAGTCTGTGGGTCTCTGTGTGGTGAGTCTGTGGGTCTCTGTGTGGTATGTGGATCTCTGTGTGGTGAGTCTGTGGGTCTCTGTGGTGAGTCTGTGGGTCTCTGTGGTCAGTCTGTGGGTCTCTGTGTGGTGAGTCTGTGGGTCTCTGTGTGGTGAGTCTGTGGGTCTCTGTGGTCAGTCTGTGGGTCTCTGTGTGGTGAGTCTGTGGGTCTCTGTGTGGTGAGTCTGTGGGTCTCTGTGTGGTGAGTATATGGGTCTCTGTGTGGTGAGTCTGTGGGTCTCTGTGTGGTGAGTCTGTGGGTATCTGTGTGGTGAGTCTGTGGGTCTCTGTGTGGTGAGTCTGTGGGTCTATGTGTGGTGAGTCTGTGGGTCTCTGTGTGGTGAGTCTGTGGGTCTCTGTGTGGTGAGTCTGTGGGTCTGTGTGGTGAGTCTTTGGGTCTGTGTGCTGAGTCTGTGGGTCTCTGTGAGGTTAGTCTGTGGGTCTCTGTGTGGTGAGTCTGTGGGTCTCTGTATGGTGAGTCTGTGGGTCTCTGTGTGGTGAGTCTGTGGGTCTCTGTGTGGTGAGTCTGTGGGTCTCTGTGTGTGAGTCTGTGGGTCTCTGTGGTGAGTCTGTGGGTCTCTGTGTGGTATGTGGGTCTCTGTGTGGTGAGTATGTGGGTCTCTGTGTGAGTCTGTGGGTCTCTGTGTGATGAGTCTGTGGGTCTCTGTGGTGAGTCTGTGGGTCTCTGTGTGGTGAGTCTGTGGGTCTTTGTGTGGTGAGTCTATGGGTCTCCGTGTGGTGAGTCTATGGGTCTCTGTGATGAGTCTATGGGTCTCTGTGTGGTGAGTCTGTGGGTCTCTGTGTGGTGAGTCTGTGGGTCTTTGTGTGGTGAGTCTATGGGTCTCTGTGTGGTGAGTCTATGGGTCTCTGTGATGAGCCTATGGGTCTCTGTGTGGTGAGTCTGTGGGTCTCTGTGTGGTGAGTCTGTGGGTCTCTGTGTGTTGAGTCTATGGGTCTCTGTGTGGTGCATTTGTGGGTCTCTGTGTGAGTCTGTGGGTCTCTGCGTGGTGAGTCTGTGGGTATCTGTGTGGTGAGTCTGTGGGTCTCTGTGTGGTGAGTCTGTGGGTCTCTGTGTGGTGAGTCTGTGGGTCTCTGTGTGGTGAGTCTGTGGGTCTCTGTGTGGTGAGTCTGTGGGTCTCTGTGTGGTGAGTCTGTGGGTCTCTGTGTGGTGAGTCTATGGGTCTCTGTGTGGTGAGTCTGTGGGTCTCTGTGTGGTGAGTCTGTGGCTCTCTGTGTGGTGAGTCTGTGGCTCTGTGTGTAAATTCGCTCCCCACCTGTTTCAGGGTTTGCTGGATTTTAGCGGTGGGTGGGAGAACGAACTTCCCCATTGGCGCGGCTTAACTCAAAAACTGGTGAGTTGGAAATCCAAACTTCGTCAAACCGTGGCCTATCCACTGCGGATGAACATCGGTGATGATGATGCCTTACGATGCCTCAATGTTGATTTGACGTGTTCATGACTGCAAGGAATCAACGCTCTTTGGTTCTTTGGGTAAAGCCACGTGTGTAGAAATAAAATAAAAAAAATACAATAAAAATAGCTCACGACATTTAGAACGAGTGCTTGTGTTGAAATTGTGTCTATGGATGGCTTCATGGACAAATCTTTGATGGTAGCCCGAAGGTTTGCAGAGTACTTGGTTTCGGAAAAAGAACCGATGTATCCTCTAACCCTGCTGTGTGTCCCCTCCCCCCTCGCCCTCCAGTCCCGTCAGAAGCTCAGGAAGAATGCGAAGAAAGTGCGGAGCAGAGCCAAGCAGCGGGTGTCCAAGGCGGAGTGGCTGACCAAGCTGGACATTGTCGTGCGGAACATCGCAAGGCGATGCCCCGACTAAGTCTCACCACTGGCCCTGGGCCGGATGAAGATTTGGTGGCGTTCCCCCCAGGGTGTAAGGTGCTGTGAGGCCGCCCCGGTAATATTTTTCAAAAGGTAAAAGAAGCAATGCAAGGTGTTTTTGACCAGGCTGACATGGAAGAGAATTCATCGTTGACGAGTGAAGACACTTTTGACTTCATCTCTGGAGGGCCTCCGGCTGGCTGAGGCCTAGTGTGGGCTGCAGCAGCTGAAGTCACCACATCCCGTGATCCAGCCCTGGGTCTCACGCACAACCACCCAGCACCACTACCACCACTACCACCACAACTACCACTACTACTAACACCACCACCACTACTACCACCACTACTACTACTACCACTACTACCACCACCACCACCATTACTACCACCACTACTACCACCATGACCACCATTACTACCACCACCACCACTACTACTACCACCACCACTACTACCACCACCACTACTACCACCACCACTACCACCACTACTACCACTACTACTACCACCACTACTACCACCACCACTACTAATACCACCACCACTACTACCACCACGACCACCATTACTACCACCACCACCACTACTACCACCACCACCACTACTACCACCACCACTACCACCACCACTACCACCACGACCACCACCACTACTACCACCACGACCACCACCACGACCACCACCACTACCACCACGACCACCACCACTACCACCACCACGACCACCACCACGACCACCACCACTACCACCACGACCACCACCACGACCACCACCACTACCACCACGACCACCACCACGACCACCACCACGACCACCACCACACCACCACGACCACCACCACACCACCACCACGACCACCACCACCACACCACCACACCACCACCACTACCACCACCACCACACCACCACACCACCACCACACCACCACCACACCACCACCACTACCACCACCACTACCACCACCATGACGTGTGGTGGTGGTAGTGGTGGTAGTAGTGGTAGTGGTGGTAGTAGTGGTAGTAGTAGTGGTAGTAGTGGTGGTAGTAGTGGTGGTGGTAGTGGTGGTGTGGCCTGCCCCACCAACCGCTCCACCCCTCATGCCGGCTGGCTCCTTTGGTCATCCCTCCTAGTGTAGCGTACAGTGCAGTGTACAGTGTAGTGTACAGTGTAGCGTACAGTGTAGTGTAGTGTATAGTGTAGTGTATAGTGTAGTGTACAGTGTAGTGTATAGTGTAGTGCATAGTGTAGTGTATAGTAGTGTATAGTGTAGTGTATAGTGTAGTGTATAGTGTAGTGTATAGTAGTGTAGTGTATAGTGTAGTGTATAGTGTAGTGTATAGTGTAGTGTAGTGTATAGTGTAGTGTATAGTGTAGTGTATAGTGTAGTGTGTAGTGTAGTGTATAGTGTATAGTGTAGTGTATAGTGTAGTGTAGTGTATAGTGTATTGTATAGTGTCGTGTATAGTAGTGTATAGTGTGTAGTGTAGTGTATAGTGTAGTGTATAGTGTAGTGTATAGTGTAGTGTATAGTGTAGTGTATAGTGTAGTGTATAGTAGTGTAGTGTATAGTGTAGTGTATAGTAGTGTATAGTGTAGTGTATAGTGTAGTGTAGTGTATAGTGTAGTGTATAGTGTAGTGTATAGTGTATAGTAGTGTAGCGTATAGTGTAGTGTATAGTGTAGTGTATAGTGTAGTGTATAGTGTATAGTGTAGTGTATAGTGTAGTGTATAGTGTAGTGTATAGTGTAGTGTGTAGTGTATAGTGTAGTGTATAGTGTAGTAGTGTATAGTGTAGTGTATAGTGTAGTGTATAGTGTAGTGTATAGTGTATAGTGTAGTGTATAGTGTAGTGTATAGTGTAGTGTATAGTGTAGTGTAGTGTGTAGTGTAGTGTATAGTGTAGTGTATTGTGTAATGTGTAGTGTATAGTGTAGTGTACAGTGTAGTGTATAGTGTAGTGTATAGTGTAGTGTAGTGTATAGTGGAGTGTATAGTGTAGTGTATAGTGTAGTGTATAGTGTAGTGTATAGTGTAGTAGTGTATAGTGTATAGTATTGTAGTGTATAGTAGTGTATAGTGTAGTGTATAGTGTAGTGTATAGTGTAGTGTAGTGTATAGTAGTGTAGTGTATAGTAGTGTACTGTATAGTGTAGTGTATAGTGTAGTGTATAGTGTAGCATATAGTGTAGTGTATAGTAGTGTATAGTGTAGTGTATAGTAGTGTATAGTGTAGTGTATAGTGTAGTGTATAGTGTAGTGTATAGTGTAGTGTATAGTAGTGTATAGTGTAGTGTATAGTGTAGTGTATAGTGTAGTAGTGTATAGTGTATAGTAGTGTAGTGTATAGTAGTGTATAGTGTAGTGTATAGTGTAGTGTATAGTGTAGTGTATAGTGTAGTAGTGTATAGTAGTGTAGTGTATAGTAGTGTATAGTGTAGTGTATAGTGTAGTGTAGTATGTAGTGTAGTGGGTAGTGTAGTGTATAGTGTAGTGTATAGTAGTGTATAGTGTAGTGTATAGTGTAGTGTAGAGTGTATAGTAGTGCATAGTGTAGTGCATAGTGTAGTGTATAGTATAGTGTAGTGTGTAGTGTATAGTTGTGTAGTGTATAGTGTAGTGTATAGTAGTGTATAGTGTAGTGTGTAGTGTAGTGTATAGTGTAGTGTATAGTGTAGTGTAGAGTGTATTGTAGTGCATAGTGTAATGTATAGTGTAGTGTATAGCGTAGTGTATAGTAGTGTATAGTGTAGTGTAGAGTGTATAGTAATGCATCGTGTAGTGTATAGTGTAGTGTATAGTAGTGTATAGTGTAGTGTATAGTGTAGTGTAGAGTGTATAGTAGTGCATAGTGTAGTGTATAGTGTAGTGTATAGTGTAGTGTAGAGTGTAGTGTATAGTAGTGTATAGTGTAGTGTATAGTGTAGTGTAGTGTGTAGTGTAGTGTATAGTGTAGTGTTTAGTGTAGTGTATAGTAGTGTATAGTGTAGTGTATAGTGTAGTGTAGAGTGTATAGTAGTGCATAGTGTAGTGTATAGTGTAGTGTATAGTGTAGTGTATAGTGTAGTGTATAGTGTAGTGTAGAGTGTATAGTAGTGCATAGTGTAGTGTATAGTGTAGTGTATAGTGTAGTGTATAGTGTATAGTAGTGCATAGTGTAGTGTATAGTGTAGTGTAGTGTGTAGTGTAGTGTATAGTGTAGTGTTTAGTGTAGTGTATAGTAGTGTATAGTGTAGTGTATAGTGTAGTGTAGAGTGTATAGTAGTGCATAGTGTAGTGTATAGTGTAGTGTATAGTGTAGTGTATAGTGTAGTGTAGAGTGTATAGTAGTGCATAGTGTAGTGTATAGTGTAGTGTATTGTGTATAGTAGTGCATAGTGTAGTGTATAGTGTAGTGTGTAGTGTAGTGTATAGTGTAGTGTTTAGTGTAGTGTATAGTAGTGTATAGTGTAGTGTATAGTGTAGTGTAGAGTGTATAGTAGTGCATAGTGTAGTGTATAGTGTAGTGTATAGTGTAGTGTAGAGTGTATAGTAGTGCATAGTGTAGTGTATAGTGTAGTGTATAGTGTAGTGTATAGTGTAAGTGTTGCTGCTACTGCTGTTGCTGCTACTGCGCATGAAATATTATCAGCGGGAAAAATTAACATATTATTTATTATATATATTAATATTTATATTCATCTGTATACGTCTTATCATTATTGTTACTGTTCGTGTGTGTTCTCATCAATGTTTAACTTTATACGTTTTGGTTTACAACAACGACGTTTTGTCAGCCACATCGACTCACGTGGTCGCCTCGGAGTGCACCCAGCCTGGCACAGGCGCCCTCTAGCGCTCTGTGGTGGTGGTGGTGGCTCTGTGCACTGCCCACCCACACCCACCCGCACCCACAACCCACAACCCACCCACCATATCCACCCACCACACCCACCCACCATATCCACCCACACCCACCCACATCCACAACCACCCACCAACACCCACTCACCACACCCACCCACCCACCCACCAACACCCACCCACCCACACCCACCCATCCAACCACTCACACCCACCCACCCACACCCACCCACCCTCCCACAACCCACCCACCCACCCACAACCCACCCACCCACCCACAACCCACCAACACCCACCACACCCACCCACCCACCAACACCTACCCACCCACCCACACCCACCCACCCTCCCACAACCCACCCACCCACCTCACCCACCCACCCTCCCACAACCCACCCACCCACCTCACCCACCCACCACACCTACCCACACCCACCCACTCAACACCCACAGCCACCCACTCACCCACCCACCAACACCCACCCACCCACACCCACCCATCCACCCACTCACACCCACCCACCCACACCCACCACACCCACCACACCCACCCACACCCACCAACACCCACCACACCCACCCACCCACCCACCAACACCTACCCACCCACACCCACCCTCCCACAACCCACCCACCTCACCCACCCACCCTCCCACAACCTACCCACCCACCTCACCCACCCACCACACCTACCCACACCCACCCACTCAACACCCACAGCCACCCACTCACCGCACCCACCCGCAGCCACCACACCCACCACAGAGTGGATGTCTTCATCCACCTCCAAGTGGGAACGGGACACAAAACCTCGCACTTGCCGGGTCTGCGCTTCTGTCCCCTTCGCGGGCAGGGGCTGCTTACTCTTTGTTTACTCTTTGTTTACGTGCCTATGTATCTGTTTGTTTTTGTTTACTCTGTTGTTGTTGTTGTTGTGGTGCTGCCGCTGAGCTTAACGATGCTTAAGAGCGGACTCGTACCGGCTAAAGGATGTGTCTGCTATAAGTTAATTGCGATTGTGACTCGCTACATATGTATTTATATTTTAAATAAAGAATACACGAAGTTATATCTGGCTGTGTGTCGGTGTGTGTCTGTGCGTCTGTGTGTGTCTGTGCGTGTCTGTGTGTGTGTCGGTGTGTGTGTCTGTGCGTGTCTGTGTGTGTGTCGGTGTGTGTGTCTGTGCGTGGCTGTATGTGTGTCTGTGTGTGTCTGTGTGTGTCTGTGTGTGTGGTCCGGAAAAAAACAACCCCCTACCTCCTCGCGGTGCCGGACGGGCAACACTGTCTTGGACATTGCTGTGGGGGGAGGGGGCCAATGCCCATTGGCCCTCTCCCCTCATGGCGTCTGTGACCACCACAGTGGCTAAACGGGGGCTCTGAACGGGTGCGAGGGGCTGGTAACCCCTCCACCTTCAATTAATTACCACTAAACCACAAATTAAATATGCAACTAATAATCTTGTGCCGGAGGCCCCGGGGGGACAGACGTCTATGACGTCTCCTGGTCAAACCCCAATTGGCGGAGCCAGGAGATTGAATCTTTACCCTCGGGGCTCCTCCAGAAACAACGAAAAGCCACTACGTGTGGCCACGTGGAATGTTCGAACGCTCACTGTGGAGGAGAGGCTGCCACTCCTTTGTCGGGAGCTGGACCGGTACCGCCTGGATCTCTGTGGTATTCAGGAGGTCCGGTGGACCGGCTCTGGCTCTTGCCACCATGAGGGGTGGACAGTCCTCTACTCGGGGCAGGAGACTGCCAAACAACAGGGTGTGGCTCTTCTTTTGATCAAAAGAATGAAGGGCGCGTGGGAGCGTGGCGATGAAGTGTGAGAAGCTGTAAGCCTCAGAGATGAGGAGTGGTGGTCATGGTTACTTATGCCCCCACCGAAGTCGAACATTTGTGGAGAGATGCAGGCAAGGCCGATGAGTCAGATGCCGTGAGATGCTGCAAGGATGGGTGGTGGTCGCGGGTTGCTGAGGAGATGGAGTCTGCCTCAATGGCCCGCCATCACAAATCGCTCTTTAACTCCATAAAAAAACGAACCTGCAACGCCACACCTATTACCATCATTAGGGGAAATAACGGTGATCCAATCTGCGACCCCCAGGAACAGGTTTGAAGATTTGCTGAGCATTTCTGTGAGGTCCTGGGGGAGGGGAAATCCCTCAGCCAGGAAAACATCGTGGCACAAAGTGGGGATGATACTATTTGGTTTTATCGGTAAAGTCACGTAGGTTAAACCATAACTAAAATAAATGAAAACAACTCAATTAAATCACGACGTTTCGGAGGCAACACAAGCCTCCCTCATCAGGTGTAAAAAAGGCACAGCAAAATGACTGTAGCGAGAGTTATTAGTGATGAGACATTGTTATATATGGTATTGTCTCATCAGGCACGGGCTAGAGAAGATATGGAGTGATGTGGTACGCGAGGATGCGGAGCTGAGTGGCAATATCTTTTCATCGGTTGCGTAACGCTGTGTGGAAGCTACCTGGTCTGTCGCTCCGCACGAAGCTTCAGGTCTTCTCGGCCACAGTCATTCCCTCCCTTCTCTACGCTTGCGACACGTGGAACCCCCTAATGGATTGTGTGAGGAGCTCACAAATCCTTGAAAGATCTGGGCAAAGTCCCATCGGTGAGCTCCTCCGGCAGGCAAGGTTGCGTTGGCTGGGTCATGTAGCCCGCATGCCCAGCCACCGCATGCCTAGACAGCTTTTGTTCGGCCGGATCGAGGGGGCTAAACGGGCGCGGCACGGGCTAGAGAAGAGATGGAGTGATGTGGTACAGGAGGACGTGGAGCTGAGTGGACTTGCCGATGACTGGTACCAGCGGTGTCAAGATCGGCCTCAGTGGAGGAGGCTCTTGAAGGACGCTACTGGGCAGTTGGAGGCAGTCGCCCTCCAACAACAACGGAGGGCGGAGGAGCGACGCTCACAACAACGAGCGGAGCGCCGGGTGGCTAAAGCACAGCAAGTTGGCACAGTAGGGGGCACAGGTGGTGCATCAGCCAGTCGTCTCAGTCAGTCGACCCGTGGCACCTGCTGGGTCTGTCCCGTGACCTCCTGCCAGCGGGCGTTTGATACTTAGTATTGGCTTGTTGTTGTTGTTGTTGTTGTTTTTTTTGTTGAGTGGGTGAGTGTTTGTGTAATTGATGAGAGGGTGAGTGAGTGCATGCATGTGAGTGGATGAGTGTGAGTATGTGAGTGGGCGAGTGTGTGTGTAATTGATCAGTGAGTGAATGTGAGTGGGTGAGTGTGATTTTGATGTGAGTAGGTGAGTGTGTGTGTGAATTCGTGAGTGTGTGTATGTGAGTGGGTGAGTGTGTGTGTAAATGGATGAGTGAGTGAATATGAGTGAACGTGTGTGTGTGTGTGAGTCGGTGAGTGTCTGAGTGTTTGAGTGGAGGAGTGTTGTGTAATTTACGAGTGGGTGAGTTATTGAAAGTACGTGTGAGTTGGTGAGTGAGAGTGGGTGAGTGTGTGAGTAGGTGAGTGTGAGTGTGTTATTTATGAGTGAGTGAATGTGTGTGGGTGAGCATATGAGTGGGTGAGTGTGTGTTATTTCTGAGTGAGTGAATGTGTATGTGAGTGGGTGAGTGGGTGAGTGTGTGAGTGGGTGAGTGTGTGTAATTGATGAGTGGCTGAGAGAGTGAATGTGAGTTGGTGGGTGTGTGTGTAATGGATGAGTCTGTGAGTGGGTGGGTGAGTGAGTGAGTGGATAAGTGTGTGAGTGGGTGGGTGAGTGTGTGAGTGGGTGGGTGAGTGTGTGAGTGGGTGGGTGAGTGTGTGAGTGGGTGAGTGAGCAAGTAGGTGAGTTGGTGGGTGGGTGAGTGAGTGAGTGAGTGGGTGAGTGAGTGAGTTGGTTGATGGGTGAGTAGGTGGGTAGGGAGTGAGTGGGTGGGTTGGTGATTGAGTGGGTGAGTGACTTAGGGGATGGGTGAGTGGGTGGGTGGTGAGTGAATGAGTAAGTATGTGAATGAGTGGGTTAGTGAGTGAGTGTGTAGATGGGTGAGCGAGTGGGTCAGTGGGAGGGTGTGTAGGTAGGTGGAGAGTGAGTGAGTTGGTGAGTTCGTTATTGGGTGAATGAGTGAGACGATGAGTGGGTAGGTGGAGAGTGAGTGAGCGGTTGGGTGGGTGAGTGAGTGGGTCGGTGAGTGAGTGAGTTGGTGGGTGAGTGGGTGAGCGAGATAGTGAGTGGGTGATTGATTGATTGGGTGATTGAGTGAGTGATTGAGTGGGTGAGTGAGTGGGTTGGTGGGGTGAGTAAGTGGGCGAATGATTGAGTGAGTGAGTGAGTGGGTGGGTGAGTGAGTGAGTGAGTGGGTGAGTGAGTGGGTGGGTGAGTGAGCGAATGAATGGGTGAGCGGGTGAGTGAGTGGGCGAGTGAGTGAGTGGGTGGGTGAGTGAGTGAGTGGGTGAGTGTTTGTGTAATTCATGAGTGAGTTGGTGATTGTGTAAGTGGGTGAGTGTGTGCAATTGATGAGTGAGTGGGTGAGTGAGGGGATGATTAAGTGGGTAGGTGAGTGAATGAGGGAGTGGGTGAGTGAGTGGGTGAGTTAGTGAGTGGGTGTGTGGGTGGGTGAGTGAGTGGGTGGGTTAGTGAGTGAGTTGGTGGTTGAGTGAGTGAGTGGGTGAGTGAGGGGGTGAGTGAGTGAGTTAGTGAGTGGGTGTGTGGGTGGGTGAGTGAGTGGGTGAGTGAGTGAGTGGGTGGGTGGGTGAGTGAGTGGGTGAATGAGTGAGGGGGTGATTGACAGAGTGGGTGAGTGAGTGAGGGAGTGAGTGGGTGGTTGAGTGAGAGAGTTGGTGGTTGAGTGAGTGACTTGGTGGTTGAGTGAGTGAGTTGGTGGTTGAGTGAGTGGGTGGGTGAGTGAGTGAGTGGTTGAGTGAGTGAGTTGGTGGTTGAGTGAGTGTCGGAGTGAGTGAGTGAGGGGGTGAGTGAGTGGGTGAGTGAGTGGGTTGGTGGTTGAGTGAGTGGGTGGGTGGGTGAGTGAGTGGTTGAGTGAGTGGGTGGGTGGGTGAGTGAGTGAGTGGGTGAGTGAGTGAGTGAGTGAGTGGGTGAGTGAGTGGGTGAGTGAGTGGGTGATTGAGTGAGTGAGTGAGGGAGTGGGTGAGTGAGTGGGTGGTTGAGTGAGTGGGTGGTTGAGTGAGTGATTTGGTGGTTGAGTGAGTGAGTTGGTGGTTGAGTGAGTAAGTGAGTGGGTGAGTGGGTGAGTGAGTGGGTGAGTGAGTGAGTGGGTGATTGAGTGAGTGGGTGAGTGAGTGAGGGAGTGGGTGAGTGAGTGGGTGGTTGAGTGAGAGAGTTGGTGGTTGAGTGAGTGAGTTGGTGGTTGAGTGAGTGAGTTCGTGGTTGAGTGAGTGTGTGGGTGGGTGAGTGAGTGGGTGAGTGAGTGGGTGAGTGGGTGTGTGGGTGGGTGAGTGAGTGGGTGAGTGAGTGAGTGAGTGGGTGGGTGGGTGAGTGAGTGGGTGAATGAGTGAGTGGGTGATTGACAGAGTGGGTGAGTGAGTGAGGGAGTGAGTGGGTGGTTGAGTGAGAGAGTTGGTGGTTGAGTGAGTGACTTGGTGGTTGAGTGAGTGAGTTGGTGGTTGAGTGAGTGGGTGGGTGAGTGAGTGAGTGGTTGAGTCTGTGAGTTGGTGGTTGAGTGAGTGTCGGAGTGAGTGAGTGAGGGGGTGAGTGAGTGGGTGAGTGAGTGAGTGGGTTGGTGGTTGAGTGAGTGGGTGGGTGGGTGAGTGAGTGGTTGAGTGAGTGGGTGGGTGGGTGAGTGAGTGAGTGAGTTGGTGGTTGAGTGAGTGGGTGAGTGGGTGAGTGAGTGGGTGAGTGAGTGAGTGGGTGGGTGAGTGAGTGGGTGAGTGAGTGGGTGATTGAGTGAGTGGGTGAGTGAGTGAGGGAGTGGGTGAGTGAGTGGGTGGTTGAGTGAGTGAGTGGGTGAGTGAGTGGGTGATTGAGTGAGTGGGTGAGTGAGTGAGGGAGTGGGTGAGTGAGTGGGTGGTTGAGTGAGTGGGTGGTTGAGTGAGTGAGTTGGTGGTTGAGTGAGTGAGTTGGTGGTTGAGTGAGTAAGTGAGTGGGCGAGTGGGTTAGTGG
Organism: Lampetra planeri; assembly: GCF_965212315.1. NCBI lineage: Eukaryota > Metazoa > Chordata > Hyperoartia > Petromyzontiformes > Petromyzontidae > Lampetra > Lampetra planeri. Next base: position 67,222 of record NW_027615128.1, on the reverse strand, counting down.
GTGAGTGGGTGAGTGAGTGAGTGAGTGGGTGATTGAGTGAGTGGGTGAGTGAGTGAGGGAGTGGGTGAGTGAGTGGGTGGTTGAGTGAGAGAGTTGGTGGTTGAGTGAGTGAGTTGGTGGTTGAGTGAGTGAGTTCGTGGTTGAGTGAGTGAGTAAGTGGCTGAGTGAGTGGGTGATTGAGTGATTGTGTGGTTGGGTGAATGGGTGATTAGGTGAGTGGGAGAGTGAGTGGTTAGGTGATCGAGTGGGGTGAGTGTGAACCATCTCTGCTGGCCTGCCCAGATGTTCCCCTGGCACGGAGCGGCTTCCACATCATCATCACCATCAGCATCACATTTCCACGCGGTTCCGTCTCAACTCTCCATCATCGCAGCCGCTGGCAGCGGTCACTCCGACAGGAGCGAGGGGTGGGTGGTGGTTGTGTGGGTGGTTGAGTGGGTGGGAGAATGAGTTGGTGAGTTATTGAGTGAGTTGGTGGGTGAGTGGGTGGGTGGGTGAGTGGGTGGGTGGGTGAATGAGTTGGTGAGTTATTGAGTGGGTGGTTGAGTGAGAGAGTTGGTGGTTGAATGAGTGAGTTGGTGGTGGAGTGAGTGAGTTGGTGGTGGAGTGAGTAAGTGGGGGAGTGAGTGGGTGAGTGAGTGTGCGGGTGGGTGAGTGGGTGAGTGAGTGGGTGACTGAGTGAGTAAGTGGCTGAGTGAGTGGGTGATTGAGTGAGTGTGTGGTTGGGTGAATGGGTGATTAGGTGAGTGGGAGAGTGAGTGGTTAGGTGATCGAGTGGGGTGAGTGTGAACCATCTCTGCTGGCCTGCCCAGATGTTCCCCTGGCACGGAGCGGCTTCCGCATCATCATCACCATCAGCATCACATTTCCACGCGGTTCCATCTCAACTCTCCATCATCGCAGCCGCTGGCAGCGGTCACTCCGACAGGAGCGAGGGGTGGGGTGGTGGTTGTGTGGGTGAATGAGTTGGTGAGTGAGTTGGTGGGTGAGTGGGTGGGTGAGTGATTGAGTGAGTTGGTGGGTGAATGCGTTGGTGAGTGAGTGGGTGGGGAGTGAGTGGTTGAGTGAGTCAGTGGGTGGGGAGTGAGTGCGTTGGTGAGTGATTGAGTGAGTAGGTGTGTGAATGGGTGGGTGAGTGAGTGAGTTGGTGAGTGATTGAGTGAGTGGGTGGATGAGTAGGTGGGTGAGTTGGTTGGTGGGTGAGTGAGTGGGTGGGAGGGTTTGTCAGTGAGTGAGTGAGTGGGTGAGTGAGTGGGTGAGTGAGTGAGTGAGTGGGAGAGTGAGTGGGCGAGTGAGTGGGTGAGTGAGTGAGTGGGAGAGTGAGTGGGTGAGTGGATGAGGTTGGTCATTGGGTGAGTGAGTTGGTGAGTGAGTGGGTGGGTGGGTTGGTCAGTGAGTGAGTGAGTGGGTGAGTGAGTGAGTGAGTGGGAGAGTGAGTGAGTGGGTGAGTGGGTGAGTGATTGTGTGGGTGAGTTAGTGGGTGAGTGAGTGAGTCAGTGGGTGAGTGAGTGAGTGAGTGGGAGAGTAAGTGGGTGAGTTAGTGGGTGAGGTTGGTCATTGGGTGAGTGAGTGAGTGGGTGAGTGAGTTGGTGGGTGGGTTGGTCAGTGAGTGAGTGAGTGGGAGAGTGGGTGGATGAGTGAGTGGATGAGTGAGTGAGTGGGTGAGTGGGTGAGTGATTGTGTGGGTGAGTGAGTGGGTGAGTAGGTTGATCAGTGGGTGAGTGAGTGGGTGGGAGGGTGAGTGGGTGAGTGAATTAGTTAGTGGATGAGTGAATGAATGAGTGGGTGAGTAATGTGAGTGTGTGAGTGAGTGGATGAGTGACTTGGTGAGTGAATGAGTGAGTGAATGAATGAGTGAGTGAATGAGTGTGCGAGTGAGTGGATGAGTGAATGGGTGAGTGAATGGGTGAGTGAATGAGTGACTGGCTGAGTGACTGAGTATGTGAGTGAGGGAGTGAGTGAATGAGTGTGTGAGTGAATGAGTGAGTGAATGAGTGAATGAGTGTGTGAGTGAGTGAGTGAATGGGTTGGTCAGTGGGTGAGTGAGTGAATGGGTGAGTGAGTGGGTGAATGAGTGGGTGAATGAGTGAGTGAATGAGTGAGTGTGTGAGTGAGTGATAGGCGAGCAGCGGTTTCTCCGTCGCGAGGAGTGGTGGGATGGATGGTGGGGGTGGCGGGTTAGCTGGGTCACTTCGCTTCGGTGTGAAACTCCCTCGCCAATCAAACAAAACAACCCAATTCCTCTCTTTCCCTTCCTATCAGAGCCGCAGCATCTGAAGAAAAGTCGCCTGATCACGATTTCCTGCCTGGCTGAGGCTGCATGCGACTTCCCAACAAGATTAGACACGGAACTTTTAACGTTGACGTGAAAATGTTAAAAAAAAAAAACCCCAATAATCTTGACGGGAAATATAATCGGGAGGGAGGTGGTGGTGGTGGTGGTGGTTGTGGAGCGAATTTCACTTGGGGAATGTTATTTTTAGAAAGTGTTGTTGTTGCTGTGGTTGTTGTTGTTGTGGTTGTTGTTGTTGTTGTTGATGATGTTGTTGTTGCTGTGGTTGTTGTTGTTGTGGTTGTTGTTGTTGTTGATGATGTTGTTGTTGTTGTGGTTGTTGTTGTTGATGATGATGATGTTGTTAGTTATGTTGTTGATGCTGTTGATGTTGTTGATGTTGTTGATGTTGTTGTTGATGATGTTGTTGATGTTGCTGTTGATGTTGTTGTTGTTGTTGTTGATGTTGCTGTTGATGTTGTTGATGTTGTTGATGTTGTTGTTGATGATGTTGTTGATGTTGCTGTTGATGTTGTTCATTATGTTGTTGATATTGTTGATGATGTTGTTGATAATGTTGTTGATGTTGTTGTTGATGGTGTTGATGTTGTTGATGACGTTGTTGATGATGTTGTTGATGTTGTTGATGATGTTGATGATGATGTTGATGTTGTTGTTGATGATGTTGTTGATGTTGCTGTTGATGTTGTTCATTATGTTGTTGATGTTGTTGATGATGTTGTTGATAATGGTGTTGATGTTGTTGTTGATGGTGTTGATGTTATTGTTGATCTTGGTGTTGTTGTTGATGATGTTGTTGATGACGTTGTTGTTGATGTTGTTGATGATGTTGGTGATGTTGTTGATGTTGATTTTAAACGCGTGGAGGAAAGTCACAAATACAAGGAGACAAATCCATGGGAGCCTTAGGAGAAAGACGCAGACTCCAAATCTACAGCAGCAGCAGAAGGCATCGTCAGGGTCTGGATGGGACCCACGACCTCCTGTAGACCAGGCGAGGTGGTCAACATCTCCTAGCCACCGTGATGATGATGATGATGGGAGACACACAGACTCCAAATCTACAGCAGCAGCAGCAGAAGGCATCGTCAGGGTCTGGATGGGACCCACGACCTCCTGTAGACCAGGCGAGGTAGTCAACATCTCCTAGTCACCGTGATGATGATGATGATGATGGGAGACACACAGACTCCAAATCTACAGCAGCAGCAGCAGGCATCGTCAGGGTCGGGATGGAACCCACGACCTCCTGTAGACCAGGCGAGGTGGTCAACATCTCATAGCCACCGTGATGATGATGATGAGAGAGAGAGAGAGACACGCAGACTCCAAATATACAGCAGGCATCGTCAGGGTCGGGATGGAACCCACGACCTCCTGTAGACCAGGCGAGGTGGTCAACATCTCCTAACCACCGTGGCGCCTTAATGAATACTCTAATAAGCATGAACGCCATCACCACACGATCTTATCTTGGAAGCTAGAGCGACCGCATAGAATGAGTTGGGAGTTTAAAAAAGAATGAACGCGTTATTGGTGTTTTTCCTTGTTACATAGTTTCCCGAAAACAATTAATCTCTCTCTCTCTCTAGACTATCCGTACAGATGCTGGAATTGCAGAGATACAGGCAAAGATTCCTCCGCGGGGGATAGCCTCCTCGACTCAACACAGTGCTGTGCGGGGCAAGTGCTGTTAGCCGGAAGGAACTACTGTGGAAGGCGAGGTGCTGGTGGTGGTGGTGGATGTGGTGGAGGTGGTGATGGTGGAGGTGGTGGTGGAGGTGGTGGAGGTGGTGGAGGTGGAGGTTGTAGTGGTGGTAGTGGTAGTGGTGGTAGTGGTGGTAGTGGTGGTAGTGGAAGTGGTGGAGGAGGTAGTGGTGGTAGTGGTAGTGGTGGTAGTGGTGGTAGTAGTGGTGTAGGTGGTGGTGGAGGTGGTGGTAGTGGTAGTGGTGGTAGTGGTGGTGGTAGTGGTGGTAGTGGTGGTAGTAGTGGTGGTGGTAGTGGTGGTAGTGGTGGTAGTAGTGTTGGTAGTGGTGGTGGTAATGGTGGTTGTGGTAGTGGTGGTGGTAGTGGTGGTGGTGGTAGTAGTAGTGGTGGTAGTAGTAGTGGTGGTAGTGGTGGTAGTGGTGGTAGTGGTGGTGATAGTGGTAGTGGTGGTGGTGGTAGTGGTGGTAGTAGTGGTAGTGGTGGTGGTAGTAGTGGTGGTAGTGGTAGTGGTGGTGGTGGTGATAGTAGTGGTAGTGGTGGTGGTGGTAGTGGTGGTGGTGGTAGTGGTGGTGGTGGTAGTGGTGATGGTGGTAGTGGTGGTGGTAGTGGTGGTATTGGTGGTGCTAGTGGTGGTGGTGGTAGTGGTGATGGTGGTAGTGGTGGTGGTAGTGGTGGTATTGGTGGTGGTGGTAGTGGTGGTGGTAGTGGTGGTAGTGGTGGTAGTGGTAGTGGTGGTGGTAGTGATGGTAGTGGTGGTGGTAGTGGTGGTAGTGGTGGTAGTGGTGGTGGTAGTGGTGGTGGTGGTAGTGGTGGTGGTAGTGGTGGTAGTGGTGGTAGTGGTGGTGGTAGTGGTAGTGGTGGTAGTGGTGGTGGTAGTAGTGGTGGTAGTAGTGGTGGTAGTAGTGGTGGTAGTGGTGGTGGTGATGGTGGTGATGGTGGTAGTGGTGGTAGTAGTGGTGGTGGTGGTAGTAGTAGTGGTAGTGTTGGTAGTAGTGGTGGTGGTAGTGGTGGTAGTGGTGGTAGTGGTGGTAGTGGTGGTGGTAGTAGTAGTGGTGGTGGTAGTGGTGGTAGTGGTGGTAGTGGTGGTGGTAGTGGTGGTAGTGGTGGTAGTAGTGGTGGTGGTGGTAGTGGTGGTAGTGGTGGTAGTGGTGGTGGTAGTGGTGGTAGTAGTGGTGGTGGTGGTAGCGGCGCTGTTTGTGTGAGCACGCCCTCTGGTGGAGGCTCATCAACCTGCAGCCTCGTCAATCGGTTACCGGTTCACAAACGCCACCGGATTGTGGTGACGAGGGCCAGAAGGCCGTTGGGGTTCTGGTGAGTGGCCTCACTGTGCAGCGAGTCTGCGTCTACACGTTCTAGTAAATTATAGTGTAGTGTATAGTGTAGTGTAGAGTGTATAGTGTAGTGTGTAGTGTAGTGTATAGTGTAGTATATAGTGTAGTGTATAGTGTAGTGTAGAGTGTAGTGTATAGTAGTGTATAGTGTAGTGTGTAGTGTAGTGTATAGTGTAGTGTGTAGTGTAGTGTAGAGTGTAGTGTATAGTAGTGTATAGTGTAGTGTGTAGTGTAGTGTATAGTGTAGTGTGTAGTGTAGTGTATAGTGTAGTGTGTAGTGTAGTGTATAGTGTAGTGTGTAGTGTAGTGTATAGTGTAGTGTAGAGTGTAGTGTGTAGTGTAGTGTATAGTGTAGTGTAGAGTGTATAGTGTAGTGTATAGTGTAGTGTAGAGTGTAGTGTATAGTGTAGTGTAGAGTGTAGTGTATAGTAGTGTATAGTGTAGTGTATAGTGTAGTGTATAGTGTAGTGTATAGTGCAGTGTAGTGTATAGTGTAGTGTGTAGTGTAGTGTATAGTGTAGTATATAGTGTAGTGTATAGTGTAGTGTAGAGTGTAGTGTATAGTAGTGTATAGTGTAGTGTATAGTGTAGTGTATAGTGTAGTGTATGGTGTAGTGTATAGTGCATTGTAGTGTATAATGTAGTGTGTAGTGTAGTGTATCGTGTAGTGTATAGTAATGTATAGTGTAATGTGTAGTGTAGTGTATAGTGTAGTGTATAGTGTAGTGTATATTGTAGTGTATAGTAGTGTATAGTGTAGTGTATAGTAGTATATAGTGTAGTGTATAGTGTAGTGTAAAGTGTATTATATAGTGGAGTGTATAGTGTAGTGTATAGTGTAGTGTGTAGTGTAGTGTATAGTGTAGTGTAGTATATAGTGTATAGTAGTGTATAGTGTAGTGTATAGTGTAGTGTATAGTGTAGTGTATAGTGTAGTGTGTATTCGTGTATAGTGTAGTGTATAGTGTAGTGTATAGTAGTGTAGTGTATAGTGTAGTGTATAGTGTAGTGTGTAGTGTACTACTGCTGCCACTATTACTACTGCTACTACTACTACTGCTGCCACTACTACTACTACTACTGCCACTAATTCCACTACTACCACTACTTCTACTGCTACTACTACTACTACTGCCACTACTACTACTGCTACTACTACTACTGCTGCCACTACTACTGCTGCTGCTGCCACTACTACTACTACTGCCACTACTACTACTACCACTACTACTACCACTACTACTGCCACTACTACTACTACTGCCACTACTACTACTACTACCACTACTACTACTGCCACTACTACTGCCACTACTACTACTACTGCTGCCATTACTACTACTGCTACTATTACTACTACTACCACTACTACTGCCACTACTGCTACTACTACCACTACTACTACTGCCACTACTACTGCCACTATTACTACTACCACTACTACTACTGCTGCCACTACTACTGCCACTATTACTGCTGCCACTACTACTACCACTACTACTACTACTGCCACTACTACTACCACTACTACTACTGCTGCCACTACTACTACTACTGCCACTACTACTACTACTGTCACTACTACTACTGCCACTACTACTGCCACTACTACTACTACTGCCACTACTACTACCACTACTACTACTACTACTGCTACTACTGCCACTACTACTGCCACTACTACTACTACTGTCACTACTACTGCTGCCACTACTACTACCACTACTACTACTGCTGCCACTACTACTGCCACTACTACTACTACTGCCACTACTACTACCACTACTACTACTACTACTACTGCCACTACTACTGCCACTACTACTACTACTGCCACTACTACTACCACTACTACTGCCACTACTACTACTACTACCACTACTACTACTACTACTACTGCCACTACTACTACCACTACTACTACTACTGCTACTACTGCCACTACTACTACTACTGCCACTATTACTACTACCACTACTACTGCTGCCACTACTACTGCCACTACTACTACTACTGCCACTACTACTACTGCTACTACTACTACTACTACTGCCACTACTACTACTACTGCCACTACTACTACTACTACCACTACTACTACTACTGCCACTACTACTACTGCCACTACTACTGCCACTACTACTACTACTGCCACTACTACTACTGCCACTACTACTGCCACAACTATTACTACTGCCACTACTACTGCCACTACTACTACTACTGCCACTACTACTACTGCCACTACTACTGCCACAACTATTACTACTGCCACTACTACTACTACTGTGTGTTTGTGTGTGTGTCTGTGTGTGTGTGTTTGTGTTGTGTGTGTTTGTTTGTGTGTGTCTGTGTGGGTTTATTTGTGTTGTTCTGTGGTTGTGTGTGTGTTCATGTTGTGTGTGTGTGTCTGTGTGTCTGTGTGTGAGTCTGTGCGTGTGTGTGAGTCTGTGTGTGTGTGTCTGTGTGTGTGTTTGTGTGTGTTTATTTGTGTTGTTCTGTGGTTGTGTGTGTGTTTATGTTGTGTGTGTGTGTCTGTGTGTCTGTGAGTCTGTGTGTGTGTGTGTGTCTGTGTGTGAGTCTGTGTGTGTGTGAGTCTGTGTGTGTGTCTGTGTGTGTTTATTTGTGTTGTTCTGTGGTTGTGTGTGTGTTTATGTTGTGTGTGTGTGTCTGTGTGTCTGTGTGTGAGTCTGTGTATGTGTGAGTCTGTGTGTGTTTCTGTGTGTGAGTCTGTGTGTGTGTGAGTCTGTGTGTGTGTGTCTGTGTGTGTTTATTTGTGTTGTTCTGTGGTTGTGTGTGTGTTTATGTTGTGTGTGTGTGTCTGTGTGTCTGTGAGTCTGTGTGTGTGTGTGAGTCTGTGTGTGTGTGTGAGTCTGTGTGTGTGTGTGAGTCTGTGTGTGTGTGTGAGTCTGTGTGTAAGTCTGTGTGTGAGTCTGTGTGTGTGTGTGAGTCTGTGTGTGTGTGTGAGTCTGTGTGTGTGTGTGAGTCTGTGTGTGTGTGTGAGTCTGTGTGTGTGTGTGAGTCTGTGTGTGTGTGTTTATGTTGTGTGTGTGTGTCTGTGTGTCTGTGTGTGAGTCTGTGTGTGAGTCTGTGTGTGTGTGTGTGTCTGTGTGTGAGTCTGTGTGTGAGTCTGTGTGTGTGTGTGAGTCTGTGTGTGTGTGTGTGAGTCTGTGTGTGAGTCTGTGTGTGTCTGTGTGTCTGTGTGTGAGTCTGTGTGTGAGTCTGTGTGTGTGTGTGAGTCTGTGTGTGAGTCTGTGTGTGTGTGTGAGTCTGTGTGTGTGTAGTAGTAGTTGTCGCTACGCTGCGCTACGAACCCGGCGACCCGAGTTCGATTCCCGCTCACGGCCAACACCTCCAGTGACGACTATTTGAACCGGTCCCGGGCCTCCCCTAGGTCGACTCAGCCTCAAATTAGTACCTGGTGCGCTGTGCAGTAAACATCGCCACTGGGGAGACAAAGGCGGCCGGGTGTGGTGCTGGCCACCCACCCCCTCGTGTGCCCTTCCAGCCTTCATAGGTGCTGCTAATCGCTAACAGCACTTGCCCCAACAAGGCTGCTGGAGGCTACACGGGGGATCTGTGTCTGTGTTGTGTTATTGCTATTGTGTTTTATTCGAGTGTTCTTTCTTTTTTGTGTGCAAAGCGGCGACAGGAGGAATTGAAAAGACTCTGCGGCGAAAGCGGAGCCGTTTGATATGCAGCCACGTGGAGGGCAGAGAGGTGGGTGGGTGGGTGGGTCGAAAATCACCGCCACCGCCGATTAGACCACACACAGACACACACACACAGACACACACACACAGACACACACACACAGACACACACACACAGACACACACAGACACACACACACAGACACACACACACAGACACAGACACACACTGACACATAGACACACACAGACACAGACACACACAGACACACACGCACAGACACACACAGACACAGACACACAGACACACACACACAGACACACATGCACAGACGAACACACACACAGACACACAGACACACACACAGACACACACACACAGACACACAGACACACACACAGACACACACACACAGACACACACACACACAGAGACACACACAGATATAGAGACACACACACAGACACACACACAGACACACACACACAGACACACACACAGATATAGAGACACACACACAGACACACACACAGACACACAGACACAGAGACACAGACACACACACAGACAGACACACACACAGACACACACAGGCACACACACAGACACACACACACAGACACACACACACAGACACACACACAGACACACACAGACACGCACACAGACACACACAGACACAGAGACAGACACACACACACAGACACACACAGACACACACAGACACACACAGACACAGAGACAGACACACACAGACACGACAAAGAGACACACACAGACACACAGAGAGACACACCCAGACACACACAGACACACACAGACACACACACACAGACACGCGGGAGTTGTGTTAACCTTTCTCTTTAGAGTCACATTTCAAACATCCACCTCTCCCCCCAAACCTTTCGACCCCAAGCTCCCCCCCCCACCAACACCCCATCCTCCCCCCACCACCAGCCTCTACCCCCCCCACCAACACCCCATCCTCCCCCCACCACCAGCCTCGACCCCTCCACCAACACCTCATCCTCCCCCCACCTCCAGCCTCTACCCCCCCCCCCACCAACACCACCATCACCCCATCCTCCCCCCACCACCAGCCTCTACCCCCCCACCAACACCCCATCCTCCCCCCACCACCAGCCTCTACCCCCCCACCAACACCACCATCACCCCATCCTCCCCCCACAACCAGCCTCTACCCCCCCCACCAACACCACCATCACCCCATCCCCCCCCCACCTCCAGCCTCTACCCCCCACCAACACCACCATCACCCCATCCTCCCCCCACCACCAGCCTCTACCCCCCCACCAACACCACCATCACCCCATCCTCCCCCCACCACCTGCCTCTACCCCCCCACCAACACCACCATCACCCCATCCTCCCCCCACCACCAGCCTCAACCCCCCCACCAACACCACCACCAGCCTCTACCCCCCCACCAACACCACCATCACCCCATCCTCCCCCCACCACCAGCCTCTACCCCCCCCACCATCACCACCATCACCCCATCCTCCCCCCACCACCTGCCTCTACCCCCCCACCAACACCACCATCACCCCATCATCCCCCCACCACCAGCCTCTACCCCCCCCACCATCACCACCATCACCCCATCCTCCCCCCACCACCAGCCTCTACCCCCCCACCATCACCACCATCACCCCATCCTCCCCCCACCACCAGCCTCTACCCCCCCACCAACACCACCATCACCTCATCCTCCCCCCACCACCAGCCTCTACCCCCACACCAACACCACCATCACCCCATCCTCCCCCCACCACCAGCCTCTACCCCCCCACCAACACCACCACCACCCCATCCTCCCCCCACCACCAGCCTCTACCCCCCCACCAACACCACCATCACCCCATCCTTCCCCCACCACCAGCCTCTACCCCCCCCACCAACACCACCATCACCCCATCCTCCCACCAGCTCCGAGAAGAAATGGAATCAAAGTCGCGACCTGGGCAGGAGAGATGCGCGGGATCATAGAAAGCCACACAGACTCACCACAGAGACCCACAGACTCACCACACAGAGACCCACAGACTCACCACAGAGACCCACAGACTCACCACAGAGACCCACAGACTCACCACACAGAGACCCACAGACTCACCACAGAGACCCACAGACTCACCACACAGAGACCCACAGACTCACCACACAGAGACCCACATACTCATCACACAGAGACCCACAGACTCACCACACAGAGACCCACAGACTCACCACACAGAGACCCACAGACTCACAACAGAGACCCATAGACTCACCGCAGAGACCCATAGACTCATCACACAGAGACCCACAGACTCACCACACAGAGACCCACAGACTCACCACACAGAGACCCACAGACTCACCACACAGAGACCCACAGACTCACCACACAGAGACCCACAGACTCACCACACAGAGACCCACAGACTCACCACACAGAGCCCCACAGACTCACAACAGAGACCCATAGACTCACCACAGAGACCCATAGACTCATCACACAGATACCCACAGACTCAACACACAGATACCCATAGACTCATCAGACAGAGACCCACAGACTCATCACTCGGAGACCCACAGACGCACTAAACAGACTCATCATACAGAGAGCCATAGACTCACTACACATAGAGACCCAGACACTCACCACACAGAGACCCATAGACTCACCACACAGACTCATCACTCAGAGAGCCATAGACTCACCACACAGAGACCCACAGACTCATCACACAGAGACCCATAGACTCACCACACAGAGACCCACAGACTCACCACACAGAGACCCACAGACTCACCACACAGAGACCCATCGACTCATCACACACAGAGACCCATAGACCCCCCCCCCCCCAGTGAACACAAATACATTTAACGGAAATAAAAATTTGAAGGTGGATTTTAGTAGTACACGAGAAAAGTTGGTCTCGTTAAGGTTGACCACTAGGGGGCGTACACCGCCCATCACTCTCCACCCATCACCTTCTGTAGAGAAGCCCTTACATGGCAAACGGGTTTTGATTCCTTACCCGCACCCGTACCCGGCCGCACCAGGGTCGCAAACGGGTACCCGTACCCTACCCGTACCCGGCCGGGTACGGGTAGGGTACGGGTACCCGGTACCCGATTGCGACCTCTGGGATGAAGCCATGTTGCAGGCGCGGGTGGGTTGATTCTAGGAACTTGAATTGTGAGAAGAGACAAGACGTTGGGAAATGAGTGACAAACGGTGACTCACCAGTGACTCACGGCCTACCCGTACCCGGCCGCAACAGGGTCGCAAACGGCTACCCGTACCCGGGTACGGGTAGCCGGGTATCGGGTAGGGTACGGGTATCGGGTAAAAGGTTGCGACCTCTGTTACATGGTAAGGGTACCGGAAGTTGAACTTGGAAAATAAGAAGATAGTGGGTTTGAAGCATTCGTGCGTGCGGGTATCCATACTCTTGAATTATTTCAGTTAAAGTCACATGGGTAGACAAAATAAAATAAATCTACGTTCAATTTCGATTTAAAGCTTTCGTGACTGCAGGGATTCATCTTCTTGGTTCTTTCGGTAAAGTCACGTAGAAGGGAAATAATAAAATAATAAAAATAAAACATTAAATACAATTCTCACGACGTTTCGGCAACAACGCAAGCAGCCGTCCTCAGGTGAAGAACAGGTCTGTCGGAAAGACAGCGTCTGAAATGTCTTCTCGACAGACCTGTTCTTCACCTGAGGACAGCTGCTTGCGTTGTGGCCGAAACGTCGTGAGAATTTTTATTTTCATATGTTTTCATCTTCTTGGTTCTTTCGGTAAAGTCACGTAGAAGGGAAGTAATAAAATAATAAAAATAAAACATAATAAAATAAAATAATTCTCACGACGTTTCGGCTACAACGCAAGCAGCCGTCTTCAGGTGAAGAATGAGACACTGCCAAGCTAGGAGCTTATATATAAGCTGGGTTGGAGGTGGAAGAAGAGCGCCTTAACAAAAAGAATGTGCATATCAAGAGGAATTTTTATTATTTAATTACTTCCCTTCTACGTGACTTTACCGAAAGAACCAAAAAGATGAATCTCTGCAGTCACGAAAGCTTTAAATCGAAATTCATATGTTTTATTTTTATTATTTTATTATTTTCCTTCTACGTGACTTTACCGAAAGAACCAATTAGTACAGAAGATCGCTGTATTTGTCAACTCGGTGAGCTTACAAAGTCAAGCATTTCCCTTACACCGAAAATATGATCGTACGATTCAAGATCTTCCGATTGCTGATCTAAATGCATCTCTCCAACAAACTCTTAACTTCCGATTATCATGAAACAATCGCGGATCTTATCGCGAACCATTGGCCCCATTCTAGTAGAGGTGATAGAAAGAAAATTAGTTACCGCAAGGGAATTTTGAATAAACTCCTTAATAAGTAATATTTTAAAGTACTTTTTTAAAAAACACGCTTTAATGAAATGTACGAGTAATGGAAGAACTCCACAACTCCAGGAAGTGGACCCGAAGCTTGCCATAACGTAAGGGAACGTGGCCAATTACAGCCAACGTCAGTTGAGCGTGGACGATTAGACCCAAGCCGAAACATAACATATTCAAAATAATGTTTACAATTTTTTATTTTTTTATTTTTTATGATAGAATATAGTATTGTCATCAGTATGACACAAGTATACCAAGTTTGCAGTCCATACCACATTGGGAAGTGGGTTAAAATTGAGTTACAAGATTTGAGGATACGACAACAGACAGAGTGAGTTTATCAAAAGCGTGTAAAAGATTGTTTTAAAATATATGTTTTTATTTTTAATGATGTAATATAGTATTGTCATCAGTATGACACAAGTATACCAAGTTTGCAGTCGATACTACATTGAGAAGTGGGCTAAAATTGAGTTACAAGATTTGAGGATACAACAGACAGAGTGAGTTAAGTAAAAGCGTGTAATAATAAAATATTTAAAAAATACTTTTTAAAAAAACTCGCTTTAATTAAATGTACTGCCCGAGCTGCCCCTCCCCCTGCCCGCTTCCCCCATCGCCCCTCCCCTCCTTCCACATGCCCCGCCCCCCCTGGGCGTGGCTCCCCGAGGCTGGCCGTGACGTCAGGGACCACGTGGTGATTTACAGGCAACGTGAGTTGAGCGTGGACAATTTAGAGCCGTTAAAGATGTTGTTTAAAATGTTTTATTTTTTTATGTTTTATGATAGAATATCGTGTTGTCATCAGTATGACACAGCTATACGAAGTTTGCAGTCGATACCGCATTGCGAATACGGTTGAAATTGAGTCACAAGATTTTTGGATACGACAACACACACAGTAAGTTAAATTAAATCGTGTAAAAAGTTTTAAAATATATGTTTTGTATATTTTATGATAGAATATCTTGTTGTCATCAGTATCACATAAATATACCAAGTTTGCAGTCGATAGCACATTGAGAAGTGGGTTAAATTGAGTTACAAGGTTTCTTTGTTGAGGATACAACAACAGACAGAGAGTGAGTTCAATAAAAGCGTGTAATAAATTTGGATTTTAAGCTTTCGTGACTGCAGGGATTCATCTTCTTGGTTCTTTCGGTAAAGTCACGTAGAAGGGAAATAATAAAATAATAAAAGTAAAACATAATAAAATACAATTCTCACGACGTTTCGGCCACAACGCAAGCAGCCGTCCTCAGGTGAAGAACAGGTCTGTCGGAAAGACAGCGTCTGAATGAAACACCACCAGGCTTGGCAGCGTATATTTAAGCTGCTGGGTTGGAGGGGGAAGAGCGCCTTGACAAACGAATTTGCATCTGAATAGGAATTTAGCATATTTATGGGAAATGCAGATATGGGATTAGTCACTACTTGTGGAATGCGTAGGAGGTGGGCGGGGGGGGTTTCAAAGTCATATTATGCCCGTGCATTATGCAGGATTAGCAGCATCAAAGGGAGGGAGTAGGGTTAGCATTCATAACATTTTATTTTTTAAACAACAGATTCACGAACAACTTCGTTTGACTCGCGGCCGAGAAGTCCGCCAATGGTTACACATCGACGCTAACTTGAACTCATTGATGACTTCCGTACAGAGGTCGCAAACGGGTTTTGATTCCTTACCCGTAGCCGTACCCGGCCGCACCAGGGTCGCAAATGGGTACCCGTACCCGTACCCAGCCGGGTACGGGTACCCGTTCCCTACCCGTACCCGTACCCTACCCGAAATGAGTGACAAACGGTGACTCACCAGTGACTCACGGCCTACCCGTACCCGGCCGCACCAGGGTCGCAAACGGGTACCCGTACCCGTACCTGGCCAGGTACGGGTAGCCGGGTATCGGGTAGGGTACGGGTATCGGGTACTCGGTTGCGACCTCTGCTCCCGTAACTCGTTCACACGGATCAGGCGGTTCGAGAGTTTAGAGACCGTGACGTTTTTGACCTCCACAAATGTAGATAAAAAACTAGCTTTACTACCAGGATTCACCACGCCCGGCCGCCTTTGTCTCCCCAGTGGCGATGTTCACACACCAACATCAGTTACTCGTTTGAGACTGAGTCGACCTAGGGGGAGGCCTAGGACCGGTTCAAATAATCGTCACCGGCGGTGTTGGCCGTGAGCGGGAATCGAACTCGGGTCGCCGGGTTCGTAGCGCAGCGTAGCGCTAACCCACTACACCACAACGCGTTACGCTTCCACATGCGCGGGTCACGTGACAGATGTGACGTCACAGCTCACTTGCCGTGCAAAATATATGCATTGTTGCGCCCCCCCCCCACCACCCGCCAAAAAAACCACCAAAGTCAAGTTTGTTGCATGTCGGGAAGTATGCTAAACATTTTGAAGAGTCACAAGGCGTCCATACGATATGCAAATAGCTTTAAAGTAGCGAATTCATTGATTAATCGATGCCCATTTCGATGCAGGCATGAATTGTCGCCGGATCTACTCAGATTCGGTGCCGATTCATGGACACGTAGGCACGTGTGCAACATTTGAAATTGTTTGGAGAACGGCAAGTAGACGAACTTTTGATGAGGGTTGATCAGTATCTAAGGCCACAAAGCAAAGTTTGTTGGGGAGTAATAGCCATGCTCTGTACTTTTCAGGGATAAGCAATTAAAACATGACACTTACTACCCAGGGACAAATTTTTTTTGTAACACAGTGTAATACATAAAGACCCCATAACCACTAATTGAGTAATCCTATATTAGAGACTCATCACACAGAGACCCACAGACTCATCACACAGAGACCCACAGACTCATCACACAGAGACCCACAGACTCATCACACAGAGACCCATAGACTCACCACACAGAGACCCACAAACTCACCACACAGAGACCCACAGACTCACCACACATAGACCCACAGACTCACCACACAGAGACCCACAGACTCACCACACAGAAACCCATAGACTCACCACACAGAGACCCACAGACTCACCACACAGAGACCCATAGACTCATCACACAGAAACCCATAGACTCACCACACAGAGACCCACAGACTCACCACACAGAGACCCACAGACTCACCACACAGAGACCCACAGACTCACCACACAGAGACCCACAGACTCACCACACAGAGACCCACAGACTCACCACACAGAGACCCACAGACTCATCACACAGAAACCCACAGACTCACCACACAGAGACCCAGAGACTCACCACACAGAGACCCACAGACTCACCACACAGAGACCCACAGACTCACCACACAGAGACCCACAGACTCACCACACAGAGACCCACAGACTCATCACACAGAAACCCATAGACTCACCACACAGAGACCCACAGACTCACCACACAGAGACCCACAGACTCACCACACAGAGACCCACAGACTCACCACACAGAGACCCACAGACTCACCACACAGAGACCCACAGACTCATCACACAGAAACCCACAGACTCACCACACAGAGACCCACAGACTCATCACACAGAGACCCACAGACTCATCACACAGAGACCCACAGACTCACCACACAGAGACCCACAGACTCATCACACAGAGACCCACAGACTCACCACACAGAGACCCACGGACTCACCACACAGAGACCCACAGACTCATCACACAGAAACCCACAGACTCACCACACAGAGACCCACAGACTCACCACACAGAGACCCACAGACTCACCACACAGAGACCCACAGACTCACCACACAGAGACCCACAGACTCACCACACAGAGACCCATAGACTCACCACACAGAGACCCACAGCCTCATCACACAGAGACCCACAGACTCACCACACAGAGACCCACAGACTCACCACACAGAGACCCACAGACTCACCACACAGAGACCCACAGCCTCATCACACAGAGACCCACAGACTCACCACACAGAGACCCACAGACTCATCACACAGAGACCCACAGACTCACCACACAGAGACCCACAGACTCACCACACAGAGACCCACAGCCTCATCACACAGAGACCCACAGACTCACCACACAGAGACCCACAGCCTCATCACACAGAGACCCACAGACTCACCACACAGAGACCCACTTGGGGGGAGACAAAGGCGGCCGGGCCTGGTTCCAGCCACACCACCCCCTCGTGTGCCCACAGTACCGGCCTTAACAGGTGCTGCTGCAAACTCGCTGACAGAGCACTTGCCCCAGCAGCCCGTCACAGGCTACACGGGGGATCTTTGTCTGTGTGATTGTACCGTAATTGTTAAACCCACGGGAGGCCACGTGATCCCCTTCTTGCTTAACGAGTTACAATTAAGCTGTCATCTCGCTCGCCGTGGTCGCTCCACTGCTCGATGAACATCAAATCTGCTTCTCGTGCAGTTTGCCGGCCTCGTTATTGTACAATTTATTATTATAAATTTTTTATTATTATAAATTATACATTGCGAACGCAAAAAAACACACTCGCACGCGCCCCCCGCAATTAAAATCGCATTCGCGTGCGTGAATTACGCGAGCGCATATATGTCAAGCGTATACAATTTCACGTTGAGAACCCACCTTTAGCGAAAATATCACCGGCTGTATTGTATTAAAGAATTGTGAACATTAATAATGGGAAGTTGATGACTTTGGGATCGAGCGGAGAGCGCTGAAGGTCACGGGGTTCGGGTTCTGGAGCGCGGCGAATCGGAACGCGAACATCCGTTTCGGAATTGCAGGTGCGTGTGTGTGTGTTAGTGCGTGTGTGTTAGTGTGTGTGTGTTAGTGCGTGTGTGTGTGTTAGTGTGTGTGTGTTAGTGCGTGTGTGTGTGTTAGTGTGTGTGTGTTAGTGTGTGTTAGTGTGTGTGTGTTAGTGTGTGTGTGTGTGTTAGTGTGTGTTAGTGTGTGTGTGTTAGTGCGTGTGTGTGTTAGTGCGTGTGTGTGTTAGTGTGTGTTAGTGTGTGTGTGTGTGTTAGTGTGTGTGTGTGTTAGTGCGTGTGTGTGTTAGTGCGTGTGTGTGTGTTAGTGCGTGTGTGTGTGTTAGTGTGTGTGTGTTAGTGCGTGTGTGTGTGTTAGTGTGTGTGTGTTAGTGCGTGTGTGTGTGTTAGTGTGTGTGTGTTAGTGTGTGTTAGTGTGTGTGTGTTAGTGTGTGTGTGTTAGTGTGTGTTAGTGTGTGTGTGTTAGTGTGTGTTAGTGTGTGTGTGTTAGTGTGTGTGTTAGTGTGTGTGTGTTAGTGTGTGTTAGTGCGTGTGTGTGTGTTAGTGTGTGTTAGTGCGTGTGTGTGTTAGTGCGTGTGTGTTAGTGTGTGTTAGTGTGTGTGTGTTAGTGTGTGTGTGTGTTAGTGTGTGTTAGTGTGTGTGTGTTAGTGCGTGTGTGTGTTAATGTGTGTGTGTGTTAGTGTGTGTTAGTGTGTGTGTGTTAGTGTGTGTGTGTGTGTTAGTGTGTGTGTGTTAGTGCGTGTGTGTGTTAGTGTGTGTTAGTGTGTGTGTGTGTGTGTTAGTATGTGTGTGTGTGTGTTAGTGTGTGTGTTAGTGTGTGTGTGTGTGTTAGTGTGTGTGTGTGTGTTAGTGCGTGTGTGTTAGTGCGTGTGTGTGTTAGTGTGTGTGTGTGTGTTAGTGCGTGTGTGTGTTAGTGTGTGTGTGTGTTAGTGCGTGTGTGTTAGTGCGTGTGTGTGTTAGTGTGTGTGTGTGTGTTAGTGCGTGTGTGTGTTAGTGTGTGTGTGTGTTAGTGTGTGTGTGTGTTAGTGTGTGTGTGTGTGTTAGTGCGTGTGTGTGTTAGTGCGTGTGTGTGTGTTAGTGTGTGTGTGTGTTAGTGTGTGTGTGTGTTAGTGCGTGTGTGTGTGTTAGTGTGTGTGTGTGTGTTAGTGTGTGTGTGTGTTAGTGCGTGTGTGTGTGTTAGTGTGTGTGTGTGTTAGTGTGTGTGTGTGTTAGTGCGTGTGTGTGTGTTAGTGTGTGTGTGTGTGTTAGTGTGTGTGTGTTAGTGTGTGTGTGTGTTAGTGCGTGTGTGTGTGTTAGTGTGTGTGTGTGTTAGTGTGTGTGTGTGTTAGTGTGTGTGTGTGTTAGTGTGTGTGTGTTAGTGCGTGTGTGTGTTAGTGCGTGTGTGTGTGTGTGTTAGTGTGTGTGTGTGTGTTAGTGTGTGTGTGTGTTAGTGCGTGTGTGTGTGTTAGTGTGTGTGTGTGTGTGTGTTAGTGTGTGTGTGTGTTAGTGCGTGTGTGTGTGTTAGTGTGTTAGTCTGCTGGACTACGTAGTGACGGACCAGCGGATGCGAGCCCATGTCCTTGACACCAGGACCTACCGTGGAGCTGATCTGCCCTCTGACCATCGACTAGTCATCTGTAAGATGCGCCTGCCATTCTTCCACTCCGGTGGTGGGTGTACACCCAGGATCCCATTCCAACCAAAAGTGGCCTGGTCTAAGTTAGGTGATGAAAGTTGCAAGCGAGAATTTCATCATCGCTTGCAGCTGGGGTTGGCATCGTCCCCCACTCCACCTGATGTCGAGGGTAAATGGGCGAGGTTTAAGACTGTGACTCATGCAGCTGCAATGGCTGCTTTGGGTACGCGGTCCAGACCTCCCCGGGAACCCTGGCTGACGGAGGAGGTGTTCAGGTTAATTGAGAAAAAGCGACAGGCCCACTCTCATCGCCTACAGCATCCCACGTCAGAGAATGAGGAGGTTTACCGCAGTCTTCGCTCGGAGGTTCGGAGAGCCGTGAGGCGCTGTAAGGATGGGTGGTGGTCGCGGGTTGCTGAGGAGATGGAGTCTGCCTCAGTGGCCCGCGATCACAAATCACTATTTAACTCCATCAAAAAATTAACCTGCAGCGCCACACCTATTACCATCATTAGAGGAAAAAACGGTGATCCAATCTCCGACCCCCAGGAACAGGTTTGCAGATTTGCTGAGCATTTCTGTGAGGTCCTGGGGGAGGGAAAATCTCTCAGCCAGGAAAACATCATGGCACAAAGTGGGGATAACCCTGCTGAGGCTGCGGTGCCTCAAATATTGGAAGAGGTCACCCCCTGTGAGTGGCTGGCTGAGGTACCGGCTGTTGAGAAAGTACTGAGGGCGATCCGGAGTCTGAGACCAGGGAAGGCACCGGGCAGAGATGATCTCCCAGGCGAAATGCTGAGGGAGGGTGGCGTTTGTGCACAGACTGCCCTATATGACATCATAACAACAGTCTGGACCACTGGACGGGTTCCGCAGGACTGGAAGAATGCCCTGGTGGTCCCCCTCTTTAAGAAGGGGGACCGTACCGACTGTAACAACTACAGGGGCATCTCACTCCTCAGTGTGCCGGGTAAGGTCCTGGCAAGGATTATTCAACATCGCCTTGCTAGGCATGCTGAGGAGAGGCTTGCGGAGGCCCAATGTGGTTTCAGGAAAGGGCGGTCCTGCACAGATGCCATATTTTCTGTCCGTCTGCTACAGCAGAGGTGTAGGGAATTCCAAAAAGACCTACATCTCTGCTTTATTGACCTGGTCAAGGCCTATGATACCATCAGTAGGACTGGGCTCTGGGTTGTTCTTCGTGCTTTCGGAGTCCCTGACCCTCTGCTCACGATCATTAAGGACCTTCATGATGGTGAGCGGGCCCGGGTAAAACTACGTGGCCGGGAGTCGGAGCCTTTCCCTGTACACCTTGGGGTGCGACAGGGATGTCCTCTGGCTCCCACATTATTTAACATCTATTTCGACTGCGTAGTTCGTGAAGCCTTCAATAGCTGTACTGGGGGAATTACCATTTGGTACAGATATAATGGGAGGCTGATCGACGCCCGGGTGCGATCAAGGGATGGCTCCCTATTGGTCAACCACGTTATGTATGCCGATGATTTGGTAATAGCTGCTCATTCAGAAGAGGAGTTGGAGACGCTGCTGCTGAGACTGGAGTGTGCCACTAAGAGGTGGGGCCTTACCATCAGCCCCACCAAAACTAAGCACCTGCCTGGGTATTTTGTACCATCGGGCACTCCGCCCCCACAACTCCCAATCGGTGATGGGGCAGTTGTGGAGAGAGTAGAGAGTTTCCCATACCTGGGCAGTGTGCTCATGACCGGCTCCAGTTTATCAGCAGAGGTCTCACTCCGAATCAGTCGAGCGGCAATATCTTTTCATCGGTTGCGTAACGCTGTGTGGAAGCTACCTGGTCTGTCGCTCCGCACGAAGCTTCAGGTCTTCTCGGCCACGGTCATTCCCTCCCTTCTCTATGCTTGCGAAACGTGGACCCCCCTAGTGGAGCATCTTCGCCGGTTGGAAACATTTAGGCTGGCCTGCCTACGATCCATCCTGGGTTTAACCAGGCTGGATTGTGTGAGGAGCTCACAAGTCCTTGAAAGATCTGGGCAAAGTCCCATCAGTGAGCTCCTCCGGCAGGCAAGGCTGCGTTGGCTGGGTCATGTAGCCCGCATGCCCAGCCACCGCATGCCTAAAC
Organism: Lampetra planeri; assembly: GCF_965212315.1. Taxonomy (NCBI): domain Eukaryota; kingdom Metazoa; phylum Chordata; class Hyperoartia; order Petromyzontiformes; family Petromyzontidae; genus Lampetra; species Lampetra planeri. Next base: position 45,348 of record NW_027615128.1, on the reverse strand, counting down.
AGCTTTTGTTCGGCCGGATCGAGGGGGCTAAACGGGCGCGGCACGGGCTAGAGAAGAGATGGAGTGATGTGGTACAGGAGGACGTGGAGCTGAGTGGACTTGCCGATGACTGGTACCAGCGGTGTCAAGATCGGCCTCAGTGGAGGAGGCTCGTGAAGGACGCTACTGGGCAGTTGGAGGCAGTCGCCCTCCAACAACAACGGAGGGCGGAGGAGCGACGCTCACAACAACGAGCGGAGCGCCGGGTGGCTAAAGCACAGCAAGTTGGCACAGTAGGGGGCACGGGTGGTGCATCAGCCAGTCATCTCGGTCATCTCGGTCAGTCGACCCGTGGCACCTGCTGGGTCTGCCCCGTGACCTCCTGCCAGCGGGCGTTCGACACTTCACGTGGTAGCCTCAAGGTGCACATGGCCTGGCACAAGCGTCGTGGTGACGTCACCACGACGCTTAGTGGCGAATGGCGGTTGTTGTTGTTGTGTTAGTGTGTGTCTGTGTGTTTGAGGCTACAATGAAGGATCTTTCTGTTTAATAAACTAAATCTACATCAATGCATTTCCCCCGAAACAGCCATTTAGACTTTAACATAGTTACAAGTATTGACTGTAGTCCCATGTTAAAGAAATAACACAGTTTCTTATAACGATATTACACAATAATGAGTTTGGGGGTTTTCAATCTTGTTTGTTTGCAGTCTGTCTATTGTTATTGTTGTTATTGATGTTGTGTTTCGTGAAAAGTGTCAATAAAAAACTGTTCATTCATAACTACGTGGACGTGATTGAATTCGTAATTGCACTATCATAATTTGGAAAGAAACACGACCAGGAAATGTTAATGGCATTAATTAAACTATAAGGAAGAAAATATTACCTCATGAAATTGTAAAAAAATAATCATCCGTAGTTCATGAAACAGAATAATACATGTAAACATTAACAGCAGCGAGGGCTAGTTTTGGCGGGAAAAGTTATAAAAACATTGCGTAACACTACGACAAACAAACCGTCACTAACTAACGAACTCCCGTTGCTAAATAATTAATCGTTTAATGAAGTTAAAGTCTTCGCGATCATGTTGACAATTTGAGGCGAGTTTTATTGGAACCGTCGCAGTTTTAATTATTGTTCGTTAAAATAACGCCAACTTCTAAACGACCGTTGGTCCCAAACCGGTTTTGGACGCTTAACCGTTAACCGATAAAAAACCGGTAACCGATTAAAAAAGAACCGGTTTATATCGGTTTTAATTATTGTTCGTTAAAATACCGCCAACTTCTAAACGACCGATGGTCCGAAACCGGTTTTCGACGCGTAACCGTTAACCGATTTAAAAACCGGTAACCGATTAAAAAAGAACCGGTTTATATCGTTTTTTTAATATATCCAGCAAAGTTCGTAGCTACAAAAACATCGAAACTAGTGATGAGGGGGGGGGGGGGAATTAAAAACAATTAAATTTAAAAACATTTAAAAAACACACATTTTTATATCGCCGTTAAAGTGTTCGCTCTGTGGCGTTACTGGTGGGTTTAGGCGACGTGGAATGGAAGAGTAGGCCAATCCCCCAGGCGCGCAGGGCTGCTATAGCGGCCTCTGGTGGACGGTCGCCTTCCGCGGGCAGTGCGGTTGAGCAGAGCACTTGCAGGTACTGCTCCTTTATAACCTATCCCGAACAATTACCTAAACATTACAGAGTGCAGGGTGTTTGAAAAACCATGGACCCAATTTCAAAGCAGTATATTTCACGATGGCAACACGTCACAATTACACGGAAAGTGAGCAACGGTTTAATGAGTTGTCCAATTTTACTAAACATTTGATAACATCCAGACGGTATTCGTGGTTCTTTCGGTAAAGTCACGTAGAAGGGAAATAATAATAAAAAAACATAATAAAATACAATTCTCACGACGTTTCAGCCAGGCGAAGAACAGGTCTGTCGGAAAGACAGCGTCTGAATGAAACACCACCAGGCTTGGAGCGTATATTTAAGCTGCTGGGTTGGAGGGGGAAGAGCGCCTTGACAAACGAATTTGCATCTCAAGAGGAATTTAGCATGTTTATGGGAAATGCAGATATGGGATTAATCACTACTTGTGGAATGCGTAGGAGGTGTCAAGTTTTACTAAACATTTTATAACATCCAGACGATATTCGTGGTTCTTTCGGTAAAGTCATCACGTAGAAGAGAAATAATAAAATAATAAAAATAAAACATAATAAAATACAATTCTCACGACGTTTCGGCCACAACGCAAGCAGCCGTCCTCAAACGAAACGTCGTGAGAATTGTATTTTATTATGTTTTATTTTTATTATTTTATTATTTCGCTTCTGCGTGACTTTACTGAAAGAACCAAGAAGATGGATCCCTGCAGTCACGAAAGCTTTAGATCGAGACGATAGTTGAATTCGTCCCAAACGTTTCTCAAAGTGTTTCCTCTTCCGCTGAAGTCACCGCTAGCCGTGATTCTGTTCTTGAGGTCATCCAGATCAGTCGCTAATGGTGGTGTAGAGGTGTTACGGGAGGGCGAACAAACACACCAGGGATGATAATTGTTTTTTTACCCTTCTATCTGGCAACAAAACTGACACCTTTTTTAAATCCTTTATATTAAGTTCACTTGCTTGCTTGCTTGCGCGCTTACGACCGTGCAAATCTTTCGGTCGTTTTTTAACCCACTTCCCGTGATCCAATCGAGCTGACATTTTCCACACAGACTCGTTGTGCGTGACAATTAATTTTCGTGAAAAAAATTACCAAAATTTTACACTTTTTAGGACAAAAAAATATATTTAATTACCAATTGCTTAATGGTGCCAGGCAATCATCTGATCCATAGGTGGCAGCCATCTCAAGCCAGAGGACGAGAGGACTCTAGCCGCCATGCATATAAAGGATTTATAGTGAAAAAATTTGTTTTTACGGGTTAATTTTTTACAAGGAGTCATGTTTGCATAGACCACAATACCTGCAGTTATAATGCAAACAAAAAACACAACTCTGATAATGTATGCACTGTCCTTGAAGTTGATTGGTCCACACCCGAGACAGCTTTCCTTAGAGCCTAGTCTCACAGGGGTTGGA